>NC_043701.1:65564649-65608533 GCF_006229205.1 Suricata suricatta | reverse complement strand
TTAAACATGCTATAACTACTACTTAAACCAGAATCATGAGCTCAATTATGTATAGTTTACTCTTTTCATTTTTGCTTCATCTTTTCAACAATAAAAGACCACATTAGAGAGGCACCTGGGTGGCTCAGTTGGTTGAGCGTCTGACTCAGGTCATGATCTCACAGTTGTGAGAATGAGTCCTGTGTTGGGCTCTGTGCTGACAGTGTGGAGCCTCCTTGGGATTCTCTATCTTCCTTTCTACTCCTCCCCTGTTCACACATGTTCTCTCTCTCTCAAAAATAAATAAACATTAAAAAAAAAAAAAGACCACAGTAGGTGCCCCAAAACTACAACTATTCCATTTCTTCTCTCCTTCACAGCAAAGCTTTGCTACCTCCTCCAATTTCTCTAACTTCTCTGTTCAATCCATTCATGCCTTTACTCCCCACACTCTACTGGAAGCTCTCCTTAAGGATACCGAGGACTTCTAGTTGCTAAATCCAACGATCCAGTCTTGGGGGACCTGGAAGGCTCACTCAGTTGAGTGTCCAACTCTTGGTTTTGGCTCAGGTCATGACTTCATGGTTCGTGGGTTCAAGACCCGTGTCAGCCTCTGCACTGGCAGCACAGAGCCTGGTTAGGATTCTGTCTCCCTCTTTCTCTGTCCCTCTCCCACTTGTTCTCTCTCTCTCTCTCTCAAATTAAATAAATAAACATTAAAAAATAATAAATCCAATGATCAGGTCTCAGGTGCTCATCATACTCGGCCTAATAGCAGTATACAGTGCAGCCAATTATGTTCCTTCTCTTAGAAGACTTTATTCACTTAGCTTCTACGAAACCTCTCTTGGGTTTGCTCCTAACTTTCTGGCTACTCCTCCTCACTTTCTTTGCTGGCTCTCTTCTTCTCCCTGAGCTCAGTGCTTAGACATCTCCCTGGCTTTACTTAGTCTCTTGATAATCACTTTAGGTATCTTGGTGTAAATCCCATGTATGTAGATTATAGCTGTAGCCTCACCTGTCCCTTGAGTCCACTAGTTTAGAAAAAGTCAGATACATTTCCTTACCTAAAGACTTCTCAGAGTCTTAAATACATTTGTGTGCATTATCAATATCCAAGAGAGGAGTATGTACACAACATGTCTTACACTTACACTTATCTGGAACACAATTCTTTCCTCATGATGCATCTCGTGAGATATACAATTAGCTAAACCACTAAATATACCATACTAAGTCATCTTTCAAGTAGTTCCAACTTCTTGCAGTGCAAATTAATTATATATAAATGGGCAAACCTTCCCTCTGAAGAGGTAATAACTGAGTTTGAACTTTTCAAGGCAGGTCACTCCATTAGAAGAGAGTTTGCTCAAAATTTTCCTGATGCAGAGAGAAACTGTGTCTCTAGTAGGTTTCATTCACCTGTATTAGTTAGATACACTAAATGAGCATAAAATATATTTATCACATCTTCAGCCTTCAAATAAAATAATGTAATAAGTATATGCTGTTGTTAATCTTTTTCCAGACCAAATGTTCCCAGTTCCTTCAACTATTCTCCATATAACATGATTTCTGCATCTCTCATGATCCATGTCATCTTCCTCACCAGATAAGATCTAAATAATTCCTAAAATCTAGTTGGCCAAGAAAGAAATCTATTTATCCAAAGAGTACAAAACACAGTAGATGTATAACTTTTACTAACTGGGACATGATCACTTGGTCATATGGCCTAAGATATATTCACTTTTTATTCTTAGCAGCCAAGACACTGGTTAACTCAATAATCATTTCTCAAAATATAAGTGTATTATACACATTCACACACATACATATTCATACATATATAATACATTAGCTATGTCCACTGAGAGGGCTTAGAAGCAATGATTCCTTAGTAGCTATAAGCATATCTAGCAACCAAATCTCTAAATATCATTCTACAGTAAAAGCAACCAAGGCTCCTTAGAGAAATGTCTGATTCCAGTTGGCACAGAGACAGTACAAGAGAATTCTGGAACATCTTGTGAGGTTAGAAATTAAGAAGGTGCTCAAAGAATGATAGGGGCATTGTCAAAAATTAAAATAAGAATATACTGGTATGAATGAATGAATGAATGAATGAATAAGAGGGAAGCTTCTCTATATAGCAGGGAGCCAGTTAACACAGAAATTAGAGAACTACAAAAACAAAGTTACCATTTGGCAACAATCTTACTATGGTATAATTGATATAGAACATTGCATAAGTTTATGGTGTACATGATTTGTTATATGTATACACTGTGAAATAATTACCACAATAATTTCAGTTAACATCTATCACCTCAGTTATAAAATTTTTTCCTTTGCGATGAGAACTTTTTTTAATGTTAAAAAATTTTTCTTAATGTTTATTTTTGAGAGAGAGACACAGAACATGAGCAGGGGAGGGGGACAGAGAGGGAGACACAGAATCTGAAGCAGGCTCCAGGCTTTGAGGGGTCAGCGCACAGCCCGACACAGGGCCCCAACTCATGAACCACAAGATTAAGACCTGCGCCGAAGTCAGATGCTAAGCGACTGAGCTGCCCAGGCAGCCCACACACACATTTTTTTTAGTATGCTCTACACCCAACATGAGACTTGAACTCACAACCCCTCAATCAAGAGTCACATGCTCTACTGACTGAACCAGCCAGGTATCCCTGTGAAGAGAACTTTTAAGTAACTATCTTAATAAGTGATTCATGCAAGAATCATCAATATATATTAAAGCCAATGAACAGATTTGAGAGTAATAGGATATTTACACAATCAAAATTTCTCTCCACAGGTATTTATCAGCTACAATGACTTTACCTTGGAGAAACTAAATAATCATCACCAGTAAAAGGAGAAACTATAGCATTTGCTTCTGGATATAATGCACTGTGAAGAACACACCATTATATTTGTGGTACTCCTGTCCTGAATATAGTACAAGAATCTAATTTTGGGAGAAAGATCAATCAAACTAAAATAATATCTCAGCACTTAAAAAAAATATCAGTATCAGCTTTCATAAGCATAGGCTTATGAAATATTCCAGCTTAAAGGAAACCTAAGAGACATGTGATCCCAGATTTTCTTTTGCTAAGTGTATAGTACTGTGACAATTGGTCAAATGTGAATAATACCAGCAGGTTAGATAATAATATTGTATCTATGTTAATATCCTGATTTTTGATCACTGCACTTTGCTTATGTTGGAGAATCACCTAGTTTTCAGGAAACAAAACTGAGTGTCAGGATTCTAATGAGTCAGGAACAAAGTAACACATACGTATCTTTCTGTAGAGATAAAAAAGATAAAGAAATGTAGGACAATGTTGTTATACAGTTAATCTAGGCTAAGGGTACAGAGAAATTCTTTATACTGTTCTTACAATTTTTCCTTCAAGCCTGAAATTATGTCAAAACAAAAAAGAAAAAAGCTACAATAAGCTTTAATTCAGTTTTTAAATATTTCCTTTTTTATGTAAATTTTCTACACACAAGCTATCAACTTAATATACATAATGCCTTCCTCTTACTTTTTTAAAGTTAATCTTCATTCATGTTGAGACAGAGAGAGTGTGTGAGCAGGGGCGGGGAGGGGAGAATCCCAAAAAGGCTCCATGCTGTCAGCACAGAGTCCAATGTTGGACTCTATCTAACTCATGAATCTGTGAAACCATAACCTGAGTTGGTACGAGAAGTCAGATCCACAAATGACAGAGCCACCCATGCACCCCTAAATCTTCCTCTTATAATTAAGTTTATTTTCTCATTTAGTGTGGTTGCACTGATAGAGAATATGATAAGCACAAGAAAACCATCCCTGTATTTTAATTTTATAAATTTACAAAACTACCTCCATCAAAAGAAAAAGGTCACTTCAGTTGCCTATGATCAATGAGAAGACAGATTTTTATATACATGCTTCTAATATCTTTTTTTAATGTTTATTTTTGAGAGAGTAAGAGAGAGACAAAGGAAGGGACAGAGAGAGAGGGAGGGGCAGAGGATCCCAAGTGGACTCCAAGCTGACAGCAGAGAGCCCAATGTGGGGCTAGAAATGACTAATTGTGAGATCATGACCTGAGCTGAGATCAAGAGTCAGATACTTAATGACTGAGTCACCCAGGCACCCCTCTTCTAGTATCTTAAAGCCCATTTCCTCCAGATATTTTTAACACTGTTTAATACATATTACTTCAAAGGTTAAGTTGAAATGACTGCTCAAAATATAAACAATAACTCTGGACCATAGCAGTATTTTTAGTCATTGCTGCAAATATTTTCCAATGATAAAAATTGAATCATTACACTTACAGTAAGAGACACTTCGCATTAACTTCCCCTGGTAATAGTCTAGTCATGTGTTTCACACTCACACAATTTTTGTCATAAAAACTGCATTTACAAAAGAAAAAAATGCAATTAATTGCTCACCTTTTAACTCATCATACATTCATTCCTACATTGGTTTTAAATGAAATAGGAATGCTGAGGAAGATGCACATAAATATATTTATCCAGTCAAAACATACGCTACCCTTTGGTTCTGACTATGCAAAGCTAATACATTATGAAATCATGGGATTTAAGTAAAACAACTTAAAAAATGGTACTTTATGTACTTTCCATTTAAATTATGACTTTAAAACTTAATATACAGGGACTTCCATTTCTTCCTCTTCTTTTTTAATGTTATTTATTCTCTGAGAGAGAGAGAGAGAGAGAGAGAGAGAGAGAGAGAGCAAGCACTAGCAGGGGAGGGGCAGAAAGAGGGAGAGAAAAAATCTGAAGGAGGCTCCAGGTTCTGAGCTGTTAGCACAAGCCTGACATGGGGCTCAAACTCAAGAACCACAAGATCATGACCTGAACCAAAGTTGGATGCTTAACCGACTGAGCCACCCAGGTGCCCCAAGAGGGACTTTCATTTCTAACCATGATGGGGGTTTCAGAGACCACATTAATCTTCCCATCTTCAATACCAAAAACATGGACAAAAGAGTAAAAATTTTCAAATATTGGACAGCAGGCAGCACAATCTCTGAAAGAGGAAACAAAAGTAAGACCTACAATTTCTCCAGTGTTCTGTCTATAGAGTTTCCAGGATGCAGTACTAAGATGGGAAAACCAGAGCCAGACAGACTCCCCAAACTGAGAAAACAATTGGGTACCTGGTTGGCTCAGTTGGTAGGGCACGTGACTCTTGATCTCAAGAACATGAGTTTGAGCTTCACACTGGGCGTGGAACCTACTTAGAAAAAAAAAAAAAAAGAAAGAAAGAAAGTTCAATGACACCAAGATAGCTGGAGTTCCAAGGGCAAACTACCAGAGAGGAGAAAGCAAAAAAAAAAAAAAAAAAAAAAAAAAAAAAAAAAAAAAAAAAAAGAGCTCTGGAGTTCTGCAGAACATTCTCCATAAGTCTCTGACTGAATACTGATCAGCACATGTATATAAGAAAGTCAGAGAAAGAATCACCAGAAAGAAGCAATCAGAACAATTACCAAAGCTCACACAGGAATGGTAAGAGTTCACAGAGTGAAGAAATCCTGTAATGGGGCCATAGCTAGAGTTCTGAAGGGAATTATGCCAGTACTAGGAACAAACTAACCTTATAGTAAATGATGCTCAGGTTTCACCCAACAAAGCTTAAAAAGCAAGCCTTGGAAGATTAAACTGTTCCTAAGTAACTTAACTGTGTCCCAGAAGAAACCTCAAAAATTTAAACTAATACAAAGGAAAGGCATTTCCAAACAACAAAATTCACAATGTTTAACATTCGAACAAAAATTAGCATGCATGCAAAGAAATATGAAAATACAATCCATAATAAGAAGAAAAATCAGTTCCAAAAATGGACCCAGAAATGACAAAAGT
This sequence comes from Suricata suricatta, assembly GCF_006229205.1. Lineage (NCBI taxonomy): Eukaryota > Metazoa > Chordata > Mammalia > Carnivora > Herpestidae > Suricata > Suricata suricatta. The sequence continues at coordinate 65,602,659 of NC_043701.1, read as the reverse complement.
GATAGGATTAGTAAGGAAGGACATTACAGTTGTTATGTATAAAACAGTGCTGAAAAAAATTAAATGAGAGAAAAATAAATGGAAAGCAACCTTATGTCCTGGATTGGAAGACAGGATTATTAAAAAGTCCACACTACCCAAAATGATCTACAGATTAAATGCAATCTCTATCAAAATTCCATGGTATTTTTTTTTTTTGCAAAAATAGAAAAATCCATTCTGAAATTCATATGGAATCTCAAAGGACCCCAAAAGCCAAAATAATTTTGAAAAAGAAGAACAAAGTTGAAGGACTCACAATTTATTTCAAACCATTCAAAACAGTGTAGTTCTGGAAAAAATGCAAACAAAAAGACAAATGGAATAGAACAGAGTCCATAAATAAACATATATGGCCACATATATGGTCAAATGATCTTTAACAAGAATGCCAAGATATCTCAATGGGGAAAGGACAGGCTCATTAACAACCAATGCTGGGGAAAACTGGATAGTCACATGCAAAAGAATGAAGGTGGCCCTTTATCTTCTACAACATACAGAGATTAACACAAAATGGATAAAGACCTAAACCTAAGATCTGAAACTATAAAAATCCTAGAAGAAAACATAGGGGAAAATTTTCATGAGTTTAGACTTGACAATGTTTTTTTAGCTATGACACCAAAAGCACAGACAACAAAAGCAAAATAGGCAAATGAGACTAAATCAAACTTAAAAACTATTGTGCATCAAAGGATAGAGTCAACAGAGAAAAAAACCTACAGAATGGGAGGAAATATTTGTAAGTTATATATCTGATAAGGGATTAATAACCAGAACTTATAAAGAACAACTCCTTAACAACAACAAAAAATAATTAACTCAATTAAAAAATGGGCTAAGAACTTGAATGGAAATTTCTCCAAAGATGATGTACAAATGGCCAACAAGCATACGAAAAGCTGATCAACATCACTAATCATCAGGCAAATACAAATCAAAACCATGACATATCACCTCACAACCATTATGATGGCTACTATCAACAAACCAAAAAATAAGTGTTAACAATGATGTAGAAAAACTGTGTACTACAGTTAGTGAAATGGTAGAACGGTGCGATAAAGAAGATATTGTATGTACATACAATAAGCTATTATTCAGCCTTAAAGGAAATCCCATCATAAACTACAAATGGATGAATCTTAAGGACATTTTGCTAAGAGAAATAAACCAGTCACAGAAAGACAAATACTGCGGTATTTCATTTTAGCAAAGCCAAATTCATAGAGACAGAAAGTAGAAGGGTAGTTACCTGGGTCTGGGGGAAGGAAAGAAGAGGAGTTGTTTAATGGGTGTTGAGTTTTCGATCTGTAAGATCAAAAGTTCCAGAGAGTTGTTTCACAACAATGTTTATATTCTTAACACTTTTGAACTGCTTAAGTAAAAATGGTGAAATGGGTAAGATGGTGAATTTTATGTTATGTATTTTTAACCATAACCTAAAAAAAAAATCCATCTATTATAAACTCCATTTATTCAAAAAAGTAAAAGATGAAAGCATGAGCACTGTTAAGGGGAGACATGGAAGATATAAACATGATTCAAATCACACTTCTAGATGTAAAAAATACAATGTCTATGAGCCCCCTGTTGAACTCTGCACTCACAGCACATAGGCTCCTGGGGATTCTCTCTCTGCCCCTACCCAACTGTGCGCGCGCTCTCTCTCTCTCTCTTAAAATAAATGAATAAACTTAAAAAATAAAAAAGGTAGCCAGAGAAAAAAGATACTTTCAGTATAAAGAATTGAGGGTAAGAGTAGATTTCAGGTCAGAAAAATGAGAAGACAGTGGAGTATCATTAAAGTCCTGAAACGAAGAAACTGTCAATCTAGAATTCTATACCCAGCAAAAAATATATTTGAAAACTGAAGTACAACAAGAAAAAAAGAGTTTTTTCAGACATATGAAAGCTGAAAGAATTCAGCAGCAGTAGTTCAGCTTATAGTACATGCTAAAGGAAATCATTCAGGCAGAAGGAAAATGATACCAGATGGAAAAGGAATTTCAAAGAAATGAAGAGATTGAAAATGGGACAAATGTGGGTAGATATAAGAGTGTTTTTCCAAAAATTATTTTTAAATCCTTAAAAGATAATTGCCATTTAAAGTTTAAAAGACTAAAAGTATATTGTGCAATTTAAACATGTGTACAACTAAAATGTATGACAACACACGAATGAGAGGGAGAAATGGAAGTATAGTATTATAAGGTTCTTATATAATATGTGAAGTGGTACTTTACCCAAAAATAGACTAATGAGTTAAAAATGTATATAAACACTACAAACTAACAAAAACCCCAAAAAATAAAATACAGCAAAAAAACTACTGATAATAAATAAGCCAAAAAGAAAAAAAGAGATAAAGGAGAGTCATAAAAAATACTCAAGTAATACAAAAGAAGGCAAAAGAAAAAGAGCAAAAACAAAAAACAGCTGGGACAAATAAAACACAAACAGAAAGACTAGAAGATTTAAACTCAACAACATCAATAATCATATTAAATGTAAATGGTCTAAATTAAAAGGCAAAGACTGAGAAACTGGGTGAGAAAATAAAACTGCACTATCCGCTAACTACCAGAAATCTACTACAAATATAAACACATAAATAGATAAAAATAAAAAAATGGATAAAGAGTCACCATGTTAATACCAATCAAAAGAAAGCTGGGAGAAAAAAAGAAAGAAAGCTGGAAAGGCAATACTAACAAAGTAGATTTCAGAGCAAAGCGTATTACCAGAAATAAAGACAGCCAGTTCACAATGACAAAGGGATCCAATCTGTCAAGAAATCACAGCAATCCTAAACATGCATGCATCTCGTAACAGAACTTCAAAATATATAAAGCCAAACTGATGGAAGTACAAACAGAAATTGGCAACTCCACAATTATATTCAGAGATTTCAATACCCTTGTCTCAAAAACAGAACAAGTACACATAAAATCAGTAAGGATAAAGATGACTTGAGAAATTCTATCAACCAACTTGATCTGACATTTATAGCCCACTCCACCCACCTTTCTTTTCAAGTGCACATGAATCATTTACCGATATGGACCATATTTTGGGCAATAAAACAGTCTCAATAAATTAAAATGATTCAAATCTTGAGGTGCCTGGGTGGCTCGGTCAGTTAAGCATCTGTCTCTTGGATTTTGGCCCAGATTCTGATTTCCTGGTTCATGAAATCTTGCCTTGCATAGGGCTCTTTGCTGATATAGCATGGAGCCTGCTTGGGATTCTCTCTCTCCCTCTCTGTCTTGCCCCTCCTCTACCCACATGCACACACACATATGCTCTCTCTCTCTCTCAAAATAAACTTAAAAAAAAAAAACAACACATCTTTCAACATATGTTCTTTGACCACAGTGAAATTAAATCAGAAGTCAATATCTGAAATATTTTCCAAGATTTGGAAACTCATGCATATACTCATTTATAACCAATGGGGTTAAAGAAGAAATTACAAATAAAATCAGCAAGGATTTCTGAACTGAATATAAATGAAAATACAACATATCAAAATTCATGGGATGCAGCCAAACACTATTTAGAGGGAAATTTTACAGTATTAAACATTTATATCAGAAGACAATAAATTAATGAGCTAAGATTTTAAGTTTCAAGCAAATCAAGAGCAAATAAAATGCAAAGAAATAGCAAAGCATACAAATCAAGGACACCTGGGTGGTTCAGTTGGTTAAGTGTCCCACCCTTGACTTAGACTCAGGTCCTAATCTCATGATTTGTGAGATCAAGCCCTGCATCAGGTTCCATGCTGAGAGCATGGAGCCTGCTTATGATTGTCTCTCTCCCTCTCTTTCTGCCTCTCTTCCTGTCTCTCTCTCAAAATAAATAAATAAATGAAAAACTTTAAAAATAAAAAAAGAATAGAAATCAATGAAAGTGAGATCAGAAAATCAATAAAGAAAAACAAAAGCTGATCTGAATATCAATAAAACAGAAACCTCTAGCCAAAGTGAAAAGGAAACAATGAAAAAACCACAGAAATTAACAGTCAGGAATGAGAGAGGGGACTATGGATATAGTTTAATATATTTATGCCAGTATTCAGCAAAATCATTCTAGAAAGCAGCTGTGGGAAGAACTGATTAATATGATGCTACATTAAAACCAAGAAAACTAGTAACAATAACCCAGGGAAGAAAAGATGGGGGTTTGAAATAAACCAATGGCAATGAGGGGTGAATGTTCAAACAGGACATGATTAAAACACAGATAGCTAGTAGAAAGATCAGATAGAATGACTGACTGGACATGAAAGGTATGGAGAATGAAAGAGTAAGGATACTCCGTGATTCTTGGCTTAAACGTTAGAAAACCCATTCATTAGGATAGGGAATATAGAAGACAAACAGATTTGGGAACAAGATATGTTTATTTTTCAACATATGATATACTTAGACATCAGTGTCCAAAAGATATATAGCACGCAATGCAACATACGGAATCAACACTTAGGAAATACATGTAGTTAAGTTAACCTGCTCTATCTACTAGGAGTACCTGTAATTAAAGCCTTCTCTATAACGGTAAAATTAATGTTTTCTATCTGTTAAGAGAATTTTAGGGATAAGAAGGTGGTTAAGGAGTCTGAGACAAGAAAGTCCCTTTCCGTATATACTAAGTTCACAGTACAAGAGACCCAATTTCAGTGATGTTTTCATTGTCATTTAGAATAGTAAAACCTTATTTATTTACTCTACCTGGTTTAATGAGTCTGACACACTGTCTTCAAAAAAACCAAAAAAACAAAAACCTGACAACATAAAATCCTCTCCCCATATTTTCCCTTGTTTTCTATGTGGCTATAATAACTTGATTTTTTTAATTCAACTTTGCTTGTTGCCCGTCTAACATCCTACTGCCTCATTTTAAAGTTTTATTTGCCATTTTCTGACTTTCCCTTTACTCTATTTGAGAATTGTATTTTTTTTTTATCGCTTCTTGGCCTTTTGGCTAAGATCAAGTGAGAATTGTATATTTAAAATAAAACAACTGTTTAACTTAATCACATAAGGGCAACAACCATTTTTTTAAACATGTCTTATAAGCCAGGCAACGTGTCAAGTGCTTTAGCTCATTTAATTTTCACAATAAGTACTTCCATTTTATGATTAAATAAACCTGACCCCTGAAAAGATTTCACAAAGAGCCCAAAGTCACACAACTGATGGACTGAAGAATTGAGACTTGAACCTAGGTCTATAGAGCACCACAACTTGGGCCACATAACTTAGCAAAAGTTTTCTGCTATCTGTAACACACGTTTTAACTGAATGCTTAACTAAGGTGCTTTCATTCACGCAACAAATAGGAGTGCCTACTACGTACCTTCAAAACTTCTACTGAAACACTTTTAACAGCTCCTTTCCCCTACTGTTTCTGAAACTGGAAAGCTGCATACAGAGCACTTTTCCCCCACTTTACTTCCTCTCATTAAATGTCAAATTCAATCATGTTATGATCATTATCAGGTAGTGGTGTAGCCACAGCCATTTCCTGCCCAGTTCCTGTTCACTCCTCAGAATGAAGTCCAGTGCCCTTTCCTTGTGCTCTAAAACTACCTGCTCTAGGAAGCAGTTGGTTTTTCTCATATGAAATCTGATCTCTGTGTTTTGTGTCATTTTTGGCAATCTGTACGAGCCTAACACATTGGAATAAAAATGCAGCTTTCCTAAATGTCATTTAATATTTTCAATGTTGTCAAATAATTCTGGTCACGAAGAATGGGAACATTTATGGTTTATCAGTCCAATGGGAACATTTATGGTTCTGTGCTAACCTGAAGTGAAGATCTACACAGGGGACCTTTTCCTGAGATTTCTAAGAACAGTCCCACCATCATGTCTCACATTTGGATTCAGAAAAAGCAGTCAACATATGCAAAGGGTAGTTGACAACATTGGCTCTGTGTGGCTATATACTAGATAAAGGGGTTAAGGGAAGGCAACAGTCACTTAAGATTTTTTAAAATAATCCCCAAATACATCCTACAAATTAAGTGCAAATGCCTCTGGTGGTGTTAAATCTTCCTTTACAATTTAGAATGAAACATCACAATGAAATAATCAAAGTGCTTGGCTGGACATATTTGGAAATGAAGTTTTAAATGACGACGGGGAAAATAAATATTTAAAGGTAAATATTAAATAAAAATATAACAATGCACAAACTGCTGAAGATTTCCTACAATTTAAATAGGTAAGTACGCAATTTCCAACCACCAAAATTGGATAGTACTCACCTTGCCCGGCCATATTTATATACAATTATCATTTAAATTTGCCCTTTGCAAATACTTTTTATACAAAGCTACAATTACTTGCCATTCCATCAACAATCCCCATTCCTGTTCAAGGACCCTGCCTCCTGTCTGTGTGGAACGCCCCCCTTCCCCAACAATGAAAACTACTCACCCTTTAAGGCTCCAGAGATAGCTCCCCACTAAACCTCCAACCCCTTCTCTAATCTCTCTGAAAATTCTTCTTCTTTATTCAGTGCTTACCAATGTGTCAGTACTTTATATCTTCTGTTTAATACTTAATATTCCCCTTTGAAGTAATCTCTCCACTTAATAGATAAGGAAACTGAAGCTCAAAAGGTTTGCTACCATGTTAAACGCCATAAAGTCAAACAGGAATTCAAATGCGGGTATATCTAAACTTCAACTGATTTCTCCTCCATTAAATTACAAGTCTACGGTACTCTTATAATACATTGTATTTTATTGTCATTACCTGTTAAAATATTTCTCTCCTCCACCAGTCAGGGAGGGTGACTCCATCCTCAGACACACTCAATAGTGCCTACCACACAGTGACTCAAAGTGTTACTGAATACATACGATATGCTTATTCAGTTTATGCTTTTGCAGCATTATTTCCCCTAATTAGTCTCATTGTACCATGTCTCTAAGAAGTCCCCGTGGTGGTAAAGTATATGGGCTTGCAATGTAGGCTTTGTAATGATTGCACAGATTTGAATCCCACTTCCACCAACTTATTAGCTGAGAAATCTTGAGCAAATGAGTTAACTTAGGTTATGGTTACATATGGTTATCTATACAACAGAACGATAATCACAGTACATGCCTTATAGAACTATAAAGATTAAATGAGATAGTATATAGGCAATCCTACTATTTTTCTATCCTCATTTTTTCTATCTGACACTCTAAATTTTCTTTGGCTTGGTTTAGTGAAGTCATTTTCATTACACATTCCTTGCAACTTTGTATCAAATGAGCTAGCAAAAAGGTTGGTGGTCTAAAAATTGGTCAGGCCAGGGTGCCTGGCTGGCTCAGTCAATACAACAAGTGACTCTTAATCTTGGGGTTGTGAGTTCAAACCTCATATTGGGCGTGGAGCTTACTTAAAATAAATCAATAACAATTTAAAAATAACTACAAAATTAAATTAAAAAATAAAAATTGCTCAGGTCACCTACTCCATTTTTAGGGCCAACTGTCCAGTGCCAGTTTGGACTCAAACAAAGTTTATTCCGGAAGGTTTGACTATGGAAAACCTCCATGGTACATTGTACTTTTTCCCCTTATTACATTTTCATGCTCTATCAAAAAGCGATACAAATTAGAAAAGACATTTCCTACCTCAATAACACTTAATACTATCCCATGCATGCATACAACTAACCTGTGTGGGAGGCTAGCTATTTCCCCAGCAAGAATTTTTCCTGGAACCACCTTGTGTCTGGGCTCAGGCATGGCTCATTCTCCCCAGACCTCTAGATTCCTTTCCTCTGGTATCTGGAGGCTGAGACACTACAACTGACAGGACACCCATTTCCTTCTCTTCTACTTACCAATGTTTACTCCAAGAAGTTAGGATTTCAATTTGTTGTGATAATTTACAGCTCTTTAGGCTAAAGTGCATGGTTTCCAATTCTCAGAATTCCCCCTTACAACTTTAAAAATGTTATGAAAAAATCCAGTTTGGGAGGAATCAAATTCTCAAAAAATACATAATCTCTAAAAACAAGACCAAACACCATGGCTATACCCCAAGTCTTAAAGAAAAGGAAAATCTTAAAATGTCTAGTTGGCTAAGCTAACCAAAAACTATAAAATCAAAAAGCACACAACAAAATAACCTCAAAGTAAGCAGGATATAGCATAAAAAAGACAACATGTGTACTTACAAAATATTTAATACATTCACGAATTTAAAAATTACTTGGTATGTAAATAATGACATTAATAAATTGTTGCAAATTCTGCACTCCCCTAGTCAGTCAGTATATGATGATATAAAGCAGTTCCTTTTCCCTCCCCCCCTTTGGTCAGGCTAAAAATAGAGTGATGGATCAGTGACAGAATGATCTCCAAAGTTACACAAGGAGGTGCTGAGTTTAAAAGTCATGACTCGAAAGAACGATACCAAAACACTGTCAACATTAGACAGATAAAAATAAGAAAAGGTAAAGTAAGCTGGTGGACCGCAGTATTGTTTCCAGAAGATAAAGAGCCCTTAAGGCCCCCGAGACGATTTCAGCACCCGCTCCGCAGTCAGTACTGGAATCAGAAAACTAAACTGTTGCCTGCTCAGTGGGTGCAGGGCAGCGACCCTCCCTCCAACCTGCGTCCAGCGCGCCCACAGTCGCCCCTCCGCCCGAGCCCGTCCCTCCCGCAGCTGGCTGACCTCTCCCGCCAGACCGGGCTCGGCCGCCCGAGGCCCCCGCACGCCCTCCAGGACCTGACGCGCCCCCAGCAGAGCGCCAGGGGAAGGAAGCGAAGGAGAGGGGCCGCGAGAGGGGGCGGAGGGGCGGGAGGCGGCGCTGGGCTTTGGCCCTTCACCATCGAGGCTCGAGGACTGCTCGAGGAAAAGCTGAGCCTCTGCCACCGGTCAAATGATGGGAGGGGACCGCGGTTGACCCCGGCGCGCAGGTGCCAGCGGCGGCCGGGGAAGTCACCAGCGGCAGAGGGCGATGCGTTGCCCCGGACCCCCACCTCCATCCTGCCCGCCGCTTTCCTCCTTCGTCCTGCTCCATCCCCAGGATTCTGTCAGAACCCAACGACCTCCACACGGCCCGCCCCAGCACGGAGGTGATGCCGGCTCTTACCGTAGGAGCGGGCGCCGCGCCGCTAGGAGGCGGCTGGGGTGCGCGCGGGAGACTCCAAGGCGAGCGTCGCCGCCGCTGCGGGAGCCGGAGGAGTCAAAACGAGGCTGCCGGCGGCAGCGCTGCCTCCAGAGCTATCGCCCCACCCCCTCTCCCGCAGGATTTTGCGCCGGAGCCTGCAGTCTCCGCGCGCCGGCGAGGGGAGGAGGGAGAGAAGGGGCGGAGCGCCCCTCGGGGGCGGAGCCGAGCGCTGCTTGGTCTGATTGGCACCTGTGGGCCCAATGGGACTACGGAGACTCCAGGATGTGCCTAGACTGACTTTCCTCCTAGCCGGTAGCGGTAGAGAGGCGGACCTAGTGGCTTCTCTTATAGCCGCCTTTTTGACAAACCCGAACGTAAGAAAAGATCGGTTGGTTCGCACGGGTAGCCAAATGGTCCAATTACCACAGGGAAAAAGGCCTCTGAACTTAGATTGGCATCCTCTCTACCTATAGGTAGAGAGGGTAGGCCCAGGGGTGGTAAGAACCTGCCCCGGATGTGGGCGTGGCCCTGAGGTAAAACATAGAGCCTCTGCCGAGGTGGTTTGGGGAGGCGGAACTGAGATCTTTTTCTTGATTATCATGTGACGAGTTCTGGATTTAATGGAGGAGAAAGCGTGGAAAAGGCCAAGGATCCAAACTGGCGAGTTTTCTGATCTTCGCCCCCCATTCCGCTTTCCGGCCACCGGCGCTGCCAGGTGAGTGCCGGGCTCCAATGGGCCGGGCCGGCATTCTTCCGAGATGCATTTGCCCTCCCGGTGCCCCGGTACTGGCTTCCCGAAGCCTTGGGGGGTTTGTCTCTCCCTCCCACCCCCTCCCACCCAAAAAGACTGACACCTGCTTGGCACCAGGCTTCATGCGTTTTGGATCCTGTGCAGGAAACCGCGTTCAACTCTCAAAATCTAAGGGCTGCCCAAAGCACAGAATGCGAAGAGTCCGAATAGAGCGGACTGTCGGACGAGTATAGTTTAGGAACAGTCTGAAGTTCTAGGAACAAGTAGGCCCGAAAACCATGTAAGTTGTAAGCAGAACGCTGTTCCTCTGAAGGAAGGTTAAGTTCTCCAAGGCCGTTGCAGCAGGGGCCTTTCAAAAGCTACTCGTTATTTAGAAGAATTTTGTGTTGTGGGCTCATAAGCAAAACTCTCTGGGATGAGGCGAGTTGATTTGGAAGAGGACCGGCGGTAGCGAGAAAGGGAAATGGGGGTGGTGTGGGAAGCACCGTGGGCAAATCCGTGCATGCACACACGACACGCTGGAACTGTGGGTAAAGCCCTTTTGATTTCCATTTGGGGGCGATGCAGAACGTTTTGACAATGGATGGAAGGAAGCATATGAACTAATAATTAACTATCTTATTGGTATCAGAAGTAACCGCCTCAAATGGGACTTAGGTAGAGCAAATTTTTGTTTTGGAGAAGGCAACCCCTTCCCTTGAGGAGAAAGAAGAGTAGTAGTAGGAAACAAATACAATTGCTTCAATTAGTGAAGATTTGTGAACAAATAAAATTAGCGTTGTAACTCAGCATCCAGAATTCTTAAAGCGTCATTTAAATATCGTCATAATGCTTCTCAGTTGAGGGCATTTTAGTGGAAGTGCATACAGCACTTTGTTGCATCTCACATTATAAAACTTGAAGCCTTAAGACTATGCTCTTTGTATCCTTCCACCTCCAATCCTAAAATCTCTGTGTTGAGTGCAGCATCCTTTGTATGACCAGGTGCTTACTCAGTCTTAAATGCGAAAAAATGAACCTGCACTCGTCCAGTGGCTAATGGAAAAGTTGTATTTAAGCAGGTGTATTATTGTAAACTTTTTAAAGGTTCAAAAAATGGCCAGATATATTGGAAATCAGAATTGAGAAAACTTGCCTTAGAGCATGAAATCCATGTGTAGTTAATAATCAGTACAAACCCCTCACACTTCTTCCAAATTCAGCCCCATATCCCACTATGGCAGCCTCTGGTCAGGAAAGGAGACCTATAGAAAATGCCTTCCTGGGAGTAAAAGCATCTGCTTTTCATACTGCAGTATGAAGTATCTGCCAGCTAAGTGAATGAGTGCCAGAAGATGGGGCTAAGGGGAAGAGGGAAGTTTGGAGATCCATTAAGTCAGTATCGTAATAAAACATAAAAATTCTTGCCCTATGATAGCCACCCACTGTTTAAAGTAGTAGAGATGTAACAAAGAATGTCACAGTTCTAAAATATAATTAATTAAACATGCTAATTTAGGACATTTTATTCATCTAGCCAGTTTCTTCCCTTCCTGGTTTCTTCCTGCATTTTTTACTCCTCGCCCTCATGCTTTTGCTTCGTACTCCACCACCTTCTGATCTTTTCCTCTTGTCATCAAGTGTCCTCTCTCAATCTATCACTGCTTTGTGGCTTATTCCCCTCAGCTTGTAATCATACTTAGATTCTTCCTTTACTGAAAAATTCCTTCTTAACCCTTTCTCAATCTCATTATTTTTTAATCTTTCATCTTTTTTTCTCCAAATGTTTCAAAGGAATAAAATGTTGTCAACTATTTGCATTTCATTATCTTCTATTAACTCCTTACCCAACTGCATGCATTCTGGCTTCTGATTTCCATTCTACTTACTCTTTTTCCATATGGTCACAAGGTTGATATAAAAAACTTGAATAAGTATAGAACATACTGTAAACCTGTAATGTGAAGACTAAATACTTATACCTACGTATTATAGATGAAAGAGTCCCAATCAAAATTCCAGTTTTTAAAGAATTGGTGATTTTAGTAGTGAAAAATGAAAGGGCAAAATACTCTGGAAAAGAAATCCGTGAGTAGGTACTAAGCTTCCCAGATATGAGAGCATATATCCTAGAACATATCCAATCACAGTCATATAGTACTAGTGCAAAACAAATATAAATCAGTAAGACCAAATAGGGGCATAAGAAATAGCTCCGGGTTGCCTGTCAGAGACCTGACTTCAAGCCCCACAATGTGCATAGAGTTTAAGAAAGAAAAGGAAGGAAGGAAGGGCCTCAATTATTGAATACTTTAGCATCTAATAGTAACAAAATGTGAAAAGTTTAATGATCTTGATTATTGGATTGCAGACAGTAAAAAAAAAATCACGATGTATACCACAAACAATATATAATGAGTAGTATTAAAAAGAAAAGTTCAGACTAAGAAAATAGGTATTAAGAATTGCAATGAGAAAGTTTAATTTAAAATTTAAAACCCATAGATTAAACTAAGTGAAAATCCAGGATTATCAATGAGTTCTATATTATTTTAGCCCAATGACCTCTTAAGTAATCCTACTTAGTATCTTTTTATCATTCCCTCCTTATTAAAACTTTCCTCTCTTGGCCTGATGCCACTTCCCCTTTTGATTTTGAAAGCTTTTTCTTAGTACATCCCAAAATTAAATGAAAATTTATAGACATACAAGTGTACAAAAAGAGGTTAAGAATATCCCTGAGGTGCAGGAATAGTCATGAGTACCTGGACTTGAGTGGCAGCAATGAAAAGGAACAGACTATTCTTGAGACATTTTGTATAGAGCTTATGCCCACTTGATATACTAAAAATTTTATTGTATTTTGTCATGGGCTTTAAGGAATGATGGATATAATGTTGTCAAAGATGGCTATAAAATTTTACAGGTTTTGAAAGGAAGAATAGTAGAATTTTTCACAATTAGAAAATTTGTAAGTGGGGGAAGAGCCAGCTTTGTTCACCAGGAATGGAAGTGATTTTTTTTTCCGGTATCAAAACAATCTTGACTTTTTTTCCTTCTCTTAGGGTGTATTTCCCTTTTTTCGACTCTGCAACAGCCTCTTTAAACTGTTTAAATGAGAATGTCCTTGGCTCAGAGAGTACTACTCACCTGGCTTTTCACATTACTCTTCTTGATCATGTTGGTGTTGAAACTGGATGAGAAGGCACCTTGGAACTGGTTCCTCATATTTATTCCAGTCTGGATATTTGATACTATCCTTCTTGTCATGCTGATTGTGAAAATGGCTGGGCGATGTAAGTCTGGTTTTGACCCTCGACATGGATCACACAATATTAAAAAAAAAGCCTGGTACCTCATTGCAATGTTACTTAAATTAGCCTTCTGCCTTGCACTCTGTGCTAAACTGGAACAGTTTACTACAATGAATCTGTCCTATGTCTTCATTCCTTTATGGGCCTTACTGGCTGGGGCTTTGATAGAACTTGGATATAACGTCTTTTTTGTGAGAGACTGACTTCTAAGGACATCATCTCATTTTATTGCTGTTCAACAAGCTGTCATTAAAGTGTTCTGAATCTTTGCAAGCTTGAAGAAATACCAGAGAACTGAGAAAAAACCAAATGTAGTTTTATACTGCTTCCATCAAATAGTCTTTGTGAATCATGGACTTCTAGTCAATCCAAAGCTTATTCAATATTTGAGTTATTAATATCCTTATTATCCCTATATAAATAAAGTTTGTTTTTGACCTTATTTTTCTACTTGACTCTTGAATAATCTGTTAAAAGTATATGGTCAGTTCTTAAAATAAGTAAATACAAAGTCTTAAATCTACATTATTTGGGTAGTTTAATATATCATGGCCCCATTATGACCAACATAAATGATCATTTGTGCTTGTAAATTATGAAGAAAAAACCTAATTAATGAAATATTTAAGCATGCCACTTCATGTTTACATTCACAAAGAATCCGAGCTTGACAGAAGAGTAGGCTAACTGCATTGCGAATTCTTTCTTCTGTTTATGACCCATGACTTAGAGGTGGCATATTAGAGCAGAGGCTTGCCTAGTCTTAAAGTTAGGGGGGCCTTTTATCCTGGTTAAATCAGGACAGGCCCCATTTAATGCCTGCTGTTCTCAGCCTCAGGAATTTAGTGCCCCTTTCACTCTTAGAATATCCTGGTTTGAGAATTTATAGATCATCCTCCCAAGGCACTTAACCCATTCCAGTGAAGCACAGGTGACATCACTTCCAGGAATTCCAGTCTTAAGTGTATCCCTAAAGCAGGTGATGGTTGTCACCCTATACAGCCTTCATTTTTAGCTTCAGGAAGAACCTAAAGTAGTGTTTTACTGGTCTTAAAAAATATCTAACACATAAGAAAGTGATTCCTGGCTTATACTTGAGAGGACTGCTTTGAATATAACATTTTGGTCTAGTTCTCCTTTGTAAAGCAGATGACATGACAAAGTTACAACACCATAAATTAATGTGCTTATGAAACTATGGAGCTAAACTAAAAATAAAAATGATCAATTACAAGCATTTTGCTGTCTTATAATTGGTATGTATTCTATTTTGAGCATCTAAAAATAGGATGGAAAAGGATAGTTAATATGGGGAACATAATTTTCCAGATTTGATCAGATATTTCTTATCCAGCGGAGAGATCCAAACCATTTGGTCTCTTTAATGATAGATTCAAAGGAGAAAAAAGCTTTCATCTCCTTCAGAAACCAGACAGGAGGATTTTGAAATTTGGCAAAAGCTGCATTTGTGCATATATTATCTCAGTATGATCTCTCACAGGAAAAAGGAAAAGGACAGTACCACATGCAAACAGCTAGGTCAGGAGTCAGCAAAATTTTTCTGTAAAAGGTTGTATAGTAAATATTTTCAGCTTTGTGGGCTATATGGTTTCTGTCTCAATTCAAATCAGCTCTGTGGCAAGAAAGCAGCCATAAACCATGGCTATGTTCCAATAAAACTTGATGGACAATGGAATTTAAATTTTGTAAAATTTCCACATATCGCAAAGTTACTATTCTTTGGACTTTTGTTCCAGTTACTCAAAACTATCCATTCTTGCCTCACAGCCATACAAAAAACAGACCCCCAAGCTAAGCCATAAAATAAGCAAATCTCTGTATGTGATTTTCTAAGAGAAAAATAGGGGACAGGTCTCGGAGGAAATGAGAGAGAAACTGGATATTATATCTAAAAGGCCACATAATAACCAACATGTTGACCCATGAGGATAAAATAATTGTATCTGAAAGGCTCCCAGAAAGTAGAACTTTTTCTTAATTTGGTATACTGACACTGAACAAACAACTTGGAGCGGCACAGTAAGTTATTGATGTGTGCCTCCTTGATTCTGGCACCAATTCAGTTCTGACAGTACTTGGAAATAGTATCTCATCTCACAGGCTAAGGGTCCAATTCCAGCAGATGCCTCCTCCTCCCCAAACTTCAGATACCAATTACAAATCTAGGTTGTTACCTATACTTCTGACCTACCAGCATTAGACTGGATGTTCACATGACTCCCTCGATAATTTTGCTAGAGCAGCTTACAATGCAAAGAAACAGTTTACTTATGAGATTAAACAGTTTACTTATTAGATTACCAGTTTATGAGGCGCCTGGGTGGCTCAGTCGGTTAAGCATCCGGCTTCAGCTCAGGTCATGATCTCGTAGTTTGTGGGTTCGAGCCCCGTGTCAGTCTCAGAGCCTGGATCCTGCCTTTGGATTCTGTGTCTCCCTCTCTCTCTGACCCTCCCCTGCTCACACTGTCTCCCTCTCTTTCTAAAAAATAAATAAAACATTAAAAAAAGATTACCAGTTTATTATAAAAGGATAGAACTCAGGAACAGCAAGATGAAGAAAAGGTAAGGCAAGGTATTGGGAAAGGGCAAGGAATTTCCATGCTCTCTGGGCACACCACTCTTTCCCCATCTCCTTGTGTTCACCACCCCAGAAGCGCTCTGAACCCCATCCTTTTGGGATTTTATGGAGGTTTGATTACATAGCATATTAAAGAAATCAGTAGCCACTGGTGACAGAAGTCAATCTCCAGTTGCTCTCCCCTTAAGTAGAAGGAAGGGGGGACTGGAAGTTCCAACCCTTTAATCACATGGTTGTTTCCCCTGGCAACCAACCCCTATCCTTAGGTTACCTACAAGTTTTCCAAGTTACCTCATTAATATAATTTCAAGACACACTTTTATTACACTTAACATCTAAGTTCTAAGGGTGTTTCCTGTGCCTAGAATAGGGATGAAAACCAAATATATATTTCTTATAAATCACAGTATCACATCCTCAGTGGTTGGAATACATTTAAAATATTAAGTAATTAAAGATAGGATAGAAATTATGCTTACAGAAAAAGCAAAACTAATGAAATAATAATATTGCAGAAAAATACCTTGTTTTTAGTTACAGAATATTTCCTTTATAATACAAAGGTGTTTACCATAAAACCAAAGGTGTTTATAAAAGGGACACACTCTGCCTTAAGAAAGAAACTTAAACATGAAAGTATAGAACATGAAGATTTTTCGTGAAGCCAGTATTTTCCAGGTCAGCATGAACAAGAAGTAACAATCTGGTTTGGGGCAAAAGATTGACCAAAAATTCTGAGTGAAAAAAGCAACTTCTGAAAAATAACTTTTTATAAGACTTAGAAATATGAAAAGTAGAAAATACTGAAAGTGCACAACTTAATTCAGCAATATTTCATGAACACAGAGGCTGGGTATGGTGGTGCAATCAACTTACCACATGAAACATGAGCCCACCAATGGAGAGCTTTCAAGCACCAAGAAAAATAGTTGTGCAAAGCTTTGAGAAGTAGATATCCATCCTTGGGCTGAAGTTTACTATAGTTTTAAAAGTTATTAATCGTATGAATTAGGCTGTTTTCCATTCTGCTTTTACACAGTATAACAAGTAAGAGAAACTGATGTTGACTAATGAACAGAAGTAATGGTCAAAAAAGGAGAGGAAACCATAGAACCATTTTCATATAGGGGCAGGCATATTACTATGTACCTGTGTCATCAATAAAAGAAGAGTCATTTCTCCTTCCTGAAGACAATCAATCAGAGTAGAGTGCTTTTAGTATTATATTAAGAAACAAGCACAAACTACAAAAGGAGTTTCCTCTCATCTTGTCATGTTTGCCCAATAAATGTCAGTCATCCTCAAAGTACTGTTGGTGTTCTTATAATTCATGACATAGATAATAAAGGTACACAGGAATCACAGTGTTAGAACCAAGAAAAAACAAAAACCTTATTACAATGACTGAAAAACTAAAGCCCAGATAAATGAAACGTAAATCAGCCCGTGGTCATTGATAAATGCAGAAGTCTAACTCCAAATGCTATTTCCATAAATAGGTTTGCTATTGAAGAAAAAAAAATAGGAAGTATCAGTGGAAGATACATACCAGTTATCCAATGCTAGATAAGGTAACCCTGGGTTACAAGCTTTTATGAGGGGTCTACTTTACATTTTAATATTTTACTCTCATTTTGCTTGCCCTATGTTCAAGTTTTCATACTATAATCATACAGGTAATCTTATACCACACAGCAAACTTACTGCTAATACCATCTATATACCACAAACACAAATTTGTAATCAGGAAAAGGTAGTCTGTGACAAGACATGATTTTGAATTTCTGGCTCAGGGCAAAATACTGAACTAGGAATAAATTTGTTTTTGATACCTACCTTACCTCCACCACACCCTCACCTTGACCCCTTGATAAACTTTTTCCTCTTCCCAGATACCTATCCTTTGCCCATAATTAGGGAGAGGTGTGAGATGATTAGGCTGACCCAGAGCATAGCTCTTCTATTCTTTCTACTGTTAATTCCAGGATGAGAAGCTAACTCTTGTAGTGTCTACAATATATAAACCAATGTGCTATGTAAACATTTGGCATGTTGTCATTTAATTATCACCACCAATTCACAGAATCGGTGTTTCCCCCCCATCCTGCCATTTTACAGATGAAAAATACCAACTAAGAAATTTTTCAACAAATATTGTACAAGTGCATTATTCCCCCTTTAATGACCCATAGCTGTACTACTCGAAAGCCCTCAGCATAGTATCATACTTAGTGAAGTGGCTTCAGAGGTCTGTGAACAAATGGTCTCCTGCAACAAATGGATACAAACGAAACACTAGTACATGTTATAACCTTCAAATTTTTCAATTTTTGAATATTTACAGCATCAATAGGAAGACTTTATCTTGCCAAGAAAGACTTACCAACAGTTAAAAAGCTGCTTCAGACTGAGATATTAAGGTGCACCTTATTATGATTATTTGCCATTTTAATAATTTTAGTTCTAGTTAAAATTTATCCTTAATTTGTAATGAGTTTATCTCTAGTTGAAGGAAAAAGTTGGGTTTTACAAGTTTAATGATCTTTACAATATTTACTTTCTCCACATTGCCCAATGGGCCCAGGCTAACAGGTCACTTCTTAAACTTTATTCATAAAACTGTAAGTACAAAATAGAAATGGTCTCTTTGTAGTGCCTGCTGATCTCATTTTCTCCACTTTTCTTCTACTGCAATTCTAGAATTGCATTATGAATTAGAGTCAGAGACAGACTTTTTAAATTATAGAAATCTACCCAATTTGTTTTTCCCACTCCCAGCAAAGTTAAGGTATAACAGATAAAGTTCCTTCAAATATTTATTGAATACCAAGTGAATATACTGGATGTTGAGGATACAAAGGGATAAGAAAATGTAACTTCTAGCTAATGGCTTAGCCAGAGCCCAACATGTACTAAACTAATATGTACATTAAATAATATACACAAAGGGATACAAAAAGCAGAGGACAGTTGGGACAAACAAATTCAGTAAAAGATACATGGAAGAGATGTTTAACTAGAATTTTGAAAAAAATAAGTAAAATTTCACTGTGTTATAGTACAAGAAGAGATTTCCCCAGCAAAGGCAAAGAATTTTAAAAGTACACAAGGGAAATGGCAAGTACTGACACCAGGTAAAGCTGAAAATTGGGTATGCACGTTAATGGGATGTGATAGCAGATGAAGCTGGAAAGGAAGGGCCACATCATGAAGACTTTGTGCTGCAACGATGAACATTTGGCTTCTATTTAGGAAAAGAACCATGGAATATTTCTAAGTAAAACTGTAACAATTATTTGTCTTACAAAGATTAATCTGGTAGTAAGAAAGAATGAATTGAATGGGGATAGGAGCAGAGGACTGCAGTCAGCCTAGAACATTTTAGGCTATGTTAAGAGTCCAGGTGAGATGAACATCTACTGTGACTGAACATCTATTATAAGAGAAGCAGACAAATTATAAAACCATTTTTGGGGCCAAGACAAGAAAATCTCACAATACATTGTGTATAGTTAGATGAAAAGAGAAGTCTGATTACTGTGAGATGACTACGTAGAGGGAGAGTGATGCCAATAACCAAATTAGGAGAGAATGGAACAGCTAGTGCTTAGGGGAAAGGGAAAAGAATTTAGATTTGGTTACAGGGATCATTAGAGCTGCAGTGAGAATCCAAGGCTGACTGAAGTTATGGGGTCATGAAGTTAATTCAGGGCCAGAATATAGAGACCTAAAGAACCTGAGACTTGAGACTACTTTACATAGTGGTGAACAGCAAAAGAAGACATCCAAAGAAATGGAAAAGCAAAACAGAACAGTTAGGTCATACATACGGAGTTTGAAGGAGTAAATGATTGGTCTAAAATGCTTCAAGGGTGTGGTTTCCGTAGTGTAGCGGTTATCACGTTCGCCTCACATGCGGAAGGTCCCAGGTTGGAAACCGGGCAGAAACACCCTTGGGGCGCCTGGGTGGCTCAGTGGGTTAAGCCTTGGACTTCAGCTCAAGTCAGATCTCACGTCCGTGGGCTAGAGGCCCGCATCAGGCTCTGTGCTGACAGCTAGCTCAGAGCCTGGAGCCTGCTTCCGGTTCTGTGTCTCCTTCGCTCTCTGCCCCTCCCCCTCTCATGCTGTCTCTCTCTGTATCAAAAATAAATAAAACATTTTTTAAAAATGCTTCAAGGATTAAAGAGAAGTATTAAGAAATGAAGCCACTGAATTTGGCAGTCAAAAGGTGACCTTTCAGAGAACCACTTCGGCAGAGTGATTAAATTTGAGGATTAAAACAAAATTGTAGTGAGATGAGGAAGTGAAGGCAGATAGAGATTTCCAAGAACTCAGGCAGGTGGATGGAACAATAGCATAAACAAAAGCCAGACTGAAGAAAAGTGTTTTTGTTTTGTTTTGTTTTGTTTGTTTTTAAGAAGACAGACTTGAGAGTTTTCACATAAATGTCTGGCTTAGTTAAAAACAAAATTTCAAAGAAAGAAGAAACTTGAGATCTAGAGGAAAGATGTGGAACTGACTGTCCAAATAAAATTTTAAACACTATTATGCAAAATATTTGTAACTATACTGACTTGTCTCTGAATCTGCCCACTGAATAGTCTTTAGTAGTACAAAAGCAATGTACTTCATAGGAAACCAAACAGATTTAATATTTTAAGAACACAGATGCATAAATCCTAAATTTAAAAATGTGTAGAAGGATCCAGAGTTCTCATGTTTTGATAGTGCAGTTCTTGGAAGGCAGATTACAGCAATAAAACATACAAGTAGTATGTCTTTATTTTACTTTTCATTTCTAGCTAACAGAAATTCTATTTGCCCACATTTTATTCTTCGATCATTCACATTCCCTGACTGGGTTTAAATCCTAGAAGGGAAGATAAGCTGAAATGCCCTGATTTCTCAGTAGAGATATGATATACAACCTTCGTAAACTTAAAAAAGACAAGACATCACTGCTTTTAGCCTCTTGCGCTTGACATTCCATCTGCACTATGCAGTGTGTCACAGAACAGAAAAGCTAGAGCAGAGATAGAGATTTATACTTCTCCCTACTTGTCCTCTTAATTATCTTGTCTGATAGACACTGTCAGTGCCAAACATGTCAAACATAAGTCTTTCATGGAATAGACAAGGCATTCCAAAACCAAAATTTTGTTTACATATTAGTTACATCAGGTGGGAGAAAGATTAAGCAAGAGTTTTTCTACCACTCTGAAGACCTAAAACGCGTCAAGTCACTTTTTACCAGCTTAAAAGTATTTGGAAAACAATGGCACTTTTGTCTTCCTCTCCAAGGAGAGAAATAGTCCTGTCTAGAGGGAAGGGAGGTGATTTAGCAGCATGTCATCCCAGCACCCATACCTTCTTAAGGTAATCCTCAGTATTCTAGGTCGGCGTGAATCAACTTTTGATAATTAATTTTTAAGAGAAAAAAAGATTTTCAAACTGGAATTCAAGATCTTATGGTTTGCGTTAAAGAAAGAGAAACAAGAACTTTTAAAGATGGCAAGATGAAAATAAAATGTCAAATGTAAGAAAATAATTACAAAACAAAGATAAAAAGATTATAGTTCTCAATTTTAGTATTTATTGAAAGATGGAAGACAAGGAAAATTCCTCTCAAACCCTAAAAACAAAATCTTTGCTAAATGTAAAATGAATTTTTAGATTTTTGCTTTACATGACAATGAACTTGTCCAACAAAATAACTGAATGAAAATTTACCAAAAACATAACTAATCTATTGTTTACAAAAATGATCTCATGTGCCATAAGTATCTGGGAAAAAACTGTTTGACTCAGGAACACTAATGAAATACCTTGAAGACTTAATACAAGAAATAAATCTTTTCGTACCTTCCCTGGCCCCCACTCCCCTAAGTTACATAATGGATTAAAAATGAATATATGTGGGAATAAACATAATATTTCCAATAATCTTACACACATGCACACATACATACACACACATACACAGTGTTGTGCTAGATCAACCTAATCTTTATTTAAGGTCGACAGCCTTAGAGGGACAAGGGAGAAAATGAATATGGCTTTAGTAAAGTTTTCAACTAAATATCACAAATGCTTAATTCTTTTGCTAGCTAACCAGCTAACCTGAGTATGGAAAACATATTACTTCTTAGATAGCTAAAAGGGTATGAACAAAAGTAATTAAAAAAAAAAGAAAAGCACTGTAGCAGACACCACTGAGGTACCTTAGTTATTTTTTTAAAGATCTGTGTATCAATTTAATAATTTACACAATCACTGTTTATATAGCATAAGATCATATAGAAACTACATATTAAGTGCTTATTATTCTGGTCCAAGAAATTGGGAAAAAAAAACAACCACTACCACCTTGTGTTCAGATAAAGAACTGGAATGTACTAACTAGGAAACCATTAATGTAATGCAATATTGAAACAGAATGATTTGTGTGTAACAAAGGTAGTCAGAAAGCTGTCAGATTGAATCTGAAGAGGATTTTAAAATTATAACCCATAAGACAAGGAACATAGCATTATTCAGGGGACAAAACTGTATCTTCAAATCTGAGCTCACTGATTTATATTTCACTTCCAGAGAAATGTATGTATTTTATAAAACATTACATTTTCAAAATCTGGACATGTTTTGAGTATTGTGTATAAAAGAAACTATACCTAAAAGCAACCACTGTGGTTGTTTTAGATATGTCTTTTAGGCAAAAGTTTAAGGCTCATAATATTTTGGACAGATACCCTAAAGGCATTTTATTACTGTATGATCTCATGCATCTATGTGTATACTACTCAAAAATTGAAACTAAAACGTTGTTAAATATATCACCCTTTAATTAAAAAAAAGAAGAAGAAAAACATTTTAACCACATGCTCTCCTACTTCTCAATACTGGTTTGTTATTAACTTTTGTATCCAAAAGGTAGGCGCAAATGATAAATTTAGCTTAAAAGAGAAGATTAAAGTGGTGAAGAGCAGGCTAAGGCAGTAACATATAAACAAAATCCCTATTTACATTACCATGATTTACACCTTCCTTATCCTATGAAAATTCCTATGTTACAAATATACTGATTTCCTATAAACCACTGAGATTTCCTACAATGTTTGCCTACCCTTTTAAACTGTGGGCCAGAAATATCACTGCTGCAATTATTTTTTTCTGGTGAAATGCCCCTAAGTGGCTTCTCCCTAACCAGAAAGATAAGCAGTTTTATGGGTACCACAAATGAGGCTGGAGCGGAAACAATTTAAATACCAACACTAGCCCAAAAGAACCACAGTTAAAAGTAATCACCCAAAGTCAGAGCCCAGAAAAATACCAAAGGTAAATAAAATCGATTTGCAATGAGCAGCGTTCCTTATATCAAAGCATATATTAAAGACATGTGTTTGGCTTTCAATTACAGTAGTGGAAGCAGTCTCCATTCGTGCTGAAGTCCATCACTGAAGAGATTTGTTTTAAGCTTTAGGCAGGCACTGTCAATCCTGTTTCTACCCCCTAATTTCGCTTTCTAGAGCTTTTGGGGGGGAAAAAAAGTACTCTAAGTTGTTTACCTTGCTAAGGTAGGGAGAAGGATCCTTAGAAAAATGAGGTAACACATCTTACTTTGTTAGTTAGATCTCTGTATATAGAAGCTGAGTCATTGCCCTTAAGATTTTGCATTTGTCGTATTTTCCTCCTGTTCTGCAAGAAAAATGTAAAAAAGGATTTTAACTGCTCACAACTGAACATTCTGTATCTAAAGATTTTTACTCAGCTTCTATTTAGTACAGATGCTGATTAGTAAGAAAAGTTTCTCAACTTATTTCATACACTGCAGAGAAAATTTATGTTAGAGCTATGTAATCTGGCCACATAACTTCATTAGAAGTTAGAAGAGTTAGATATCACTAACAGACCTTGTTTCTTCCAACTTTATAAATCTGTTTCGATTACTTAAACTGCTTTCTTAATGTTGAATATAAATATTTTAAAATGTATTCCAGGGAGTGAGGCTAGGAAGTTTCACATATTCATCTTATTCAGCAATTTAAGAAGTTATGCAAAATATGATATACATATATATTCCCATACATACACACATATATAAATATGCTTTCATAACTGAATATTGGTTTTAAAAATGCTTACACAGTGTGGGGAATTTAAATATTCACTAGGTTTGAACAGGTACATTTGCACTCCATTATCACTCTACATGACTATACCAGCAGAAACATAATAGACCAAATGATTTAACTCAATTGCCAGGTGTCTTTTTGCAGACCCAACAGAAAACGTATTTATTATGAACCTTTATTAAGTGGCTCAATTTCAGTATAAATCACACTAAAAAGATTTTTTAAAAGCTATTTACACTACAGTGCTGACACAGTAAAATGAAAAAAAAATTGGTATAAATAAGCTCTATGGAAAAGCCTTTAAATTGTCAAAAAAGAATTCTGGCTCGTATTACAAAAAATATATATATATGTGTATATATATACACATATGTATATATGTATATATATATATGTACATATACATATATATATATTGTCAGCTCTATTCTAAAACCTACAATTCCAAATCAAATGATTTTTTGAAGACTCCTTTTGTTTAAACCTGTAATGTTTACAGTGCATCTGGCCCTAAGTGCTTTGATACTTCACAGTTATGGACAGGCACTGAGGAATGTTACAAAGCTACATAACTCTATTTTGTAACAGACTTGGGAGCAAGTCCTCGGCTTGCTTTCAGAATTCATGAATCTTTATTAATTATTAACTTAAAAATAATTTTAAATGGTATGTACAAATTCAGCACAAAATGTCATCATCTTTTCTATCTTGATTTGCATGTGAACTAGGTTGTCTTGTATCAACTAGACTTATGAGACTTCCAGGACATAATCCTTCCTTTAAATCTTTGTTTGTATTTTCAAATTTAGAGTCCACATCAATCTTAAATTCTGTAAATTGAACATGATCCAATTTTGCTTTAACATTCTTGCCATCCATATTCGGTGCTCTAGTCTTTTCAGGAATATAAACATTCACAGGTTCTTCCTTGATTCTTACAGAGGCAATAGGTTCATGTTTAATCTGCTGTAGTTCAGATTTAGAATGAAGTTTGTCTGAAAAATTAGAATCCAAGGAGGTTTTGTTTACAGCACAAAGCTTGTGGTCAGTGTGAGGTCCAAGAACTGATGGTGTGGCATCTGGTGATGTGCCTGTTTCATGAGTAGCTGTATTCTGAACAGTGTCCTCCTCTAAGTGATATAACTTGAGCCGAACATGCCATGCTAAACTGCATACAGCCGAAACGGTCTTGAACTGATGAACAACGTTCCTTGGAATAAAATAAATGTCATTATCATACAGCTGAATCCTGGCATAGCGAATGCCTTCCCTCCTCAGTTGATTAAGTTTTGCATCATCAACCCACTGGACACACTAAAAAAAGAAACAGGAATACGAGTTAAGTCTTTTCCACAATAAAAATTAAACTGAACACTAATGGTTGAAGATATACCTGGGACAGTGGAGGTTCATGTAAATCTAACTGCATCCGTTGGACTACTTCTAAGAAATCTTCAGCATGAAAACAAATTACATCTTTGGTTATTCGGGGTTGAGCAGGCCTGAAAAAGAACATGAAACAGTGGAGAATCTTACATTAATGTTTCACTCGGGTGAGTCCTTATTAAATTTATTCTCAAAACAGAAATACTTAGAAATAAAGTCAAATGTAATTAGAAGGCCATTTGACCTATTTAAACAAAGGTATAAAACCATTAGTAAAACCCATGAGTTTTGGCCTAAACATAAATAGAACAACTTACCTCATTTTATTATGGCTATATATAACTATATTTTGAAAAATTAAAATAATTTGAATTGGTTAATTATGGAAATCGAAAAAGTAAAGGCTTTGCCTTTAAAGTCAATACTTCAACTAATTAAATACTAAGGTGAAGCTGCTACATAAAAATTAGAGGTAAATATGGGGAAAAGAGAATACTTTTAATAAACACATATATAAATAACTGCAATTATATGTAAAATTCCTAAATAGTTCTTAGTAAATTAAGAGACATTCATTAGAAAAGTGCTACTAAACTATTAACGCTCTATATGTGGGTGATTGATAGTGTCTTTAAGACATAATTCTAAAAAAAATCCCCCAATTCGTCAATTAATTAGCAATATACAAATACATTTTTACAGAACATGCTAAATAACGGATTTTGAAATGAAATTCCAAGCACTAGAATTACCAAAAAAAATCATACCAAGGTAAATCATAAAAAGATTTTTAAAAAACAGTGATATAGAGAAAACCTGAAACATACATTACACTGATACACAGGGAAAGTAGGAGAAGATCATCAAGGACAATAACGGCACAGTAAGCACCAAGTAAATCTTAGTTTTTCTTTAACTTTAGTTAAGGCAATTGTTTTCACCTCTGATCACTTAAAAAATCAAATTATTAAGGTCAAATCCAAAAGAATAAAAGTACACTCTAAAAATTGAAAAAGTCTAACGCAGTTATACAATTAGGATATCCAAAAAGAAAAATGAAACTTTCTTTCCCCCACAGGAAGGAGAATTACTGAGAAACTTCCCAAGAAAAATTTTAGAAGCCAAGAAAATCTTTCATTAAAATAGCAGTAGTTAAAAAAGAAAAAGAAAAAAAGAAAAAGCAGTAGTTAACACATACCACTCTCCACAGTGCACAGCCTTCAACACTCCAACAGCAGCTGTAGTCTGTCGTTCAAAACCTTGTCCTATATGATCTGCATGGGCTCTTGTCCTGTCTTCAAAGAGCATCTCACGGGGTTCACTGGTTCGAGGTAGGTACTGCAGGTTTTTTATTTCATTGGTAGTTCTGTTAAAATAAAATCACAGATAGGTAGGCAGACAGGTAGGCAGGCAGGAAGGCAGGCAGACAGACAGACAGACAGACAGAGGAGGTGGGGAGAGAGGCTGGCCTATGTATTAAGGCTTAATCACCTTCAAACATTTGTAATGAAGTCTTGTGGCTTAACTGCCATCAAGGATTTACTAATTACATAACTCAGACAAAAAGAAATTTTACATCACCTGCTCCCAAATCAAGTTCTATTTTTAAAATGAACAAGGACAAACAAAAAATGCATATAATCCCCTCCTCTTTCTAACACACATTCACAAAAGGGGCAGTCATAAGGTGGATAAACAACTAAATCACAGATGCTGTGGTTTACCCAGGTTTCCATCCAGAATCTTTACCTGAGGTTTGGGTCTTCTGTAGAACCATGCCCCCCACTCAAATCACATGGCTAATGTAAGATACATTATCTGGAACAAACAGGTAACTTTCAAAAAAGGATTAACTTATTTTTATAAAATACCTACCATATACCAGGTCCTATCTAGGTACTGCAGCTAGTGAACAAGCCAGTAGTGAATAAACAGACAAGTTTCCTGCTTTCACAGGAGTTGATATTCCAGTGGAGAAAGACTAACAAACAGATACGAAGAAAATACTGAGTAATAAGTACTTCCACAAAACAGGCATGATTTATTGGAGGGAGAAAGGAAAACCTTTGCTCCCTCTTAAAGGACAGCCACCAGCATTCCCCCACAGTTCACCTACATATGCAGACAGAAGCTGCTACTTAGCCTCATTCAACACAAAAACCTCTAATTGTGCTGCAAAAGGGGGAAAGGGTGAGAAGTATTTATTTGACTGGAGTCATCATCTTGTGTGGTTTTCTGTTGCTTTCAAAGACAAATCCAGATTGCCCCCATAATTTTTTCCTCTCATTCTAGTTTAACCCCTAAGAATCACTCTTTCTTATTCTCTAATTTACCACCATCCAGCTTTACTTCTTACTGCTCTTTGTGCACTCTGGTATTGCAGTGTTACAACACACACAAACACATGCACACATGCAGATGATGCTACATCATACTTTTTGGCCTTTTGTGACTATGTTCTACTGGTGTCAGAAAGCTAGATGTTGATTCCTATGGAAAGCTAACAGGCTTTCAAGCCTACAACTCTGGTGTCATTAACACCACATTCTAATGAATTAAGACTTTATATGAAGCATTTAAGCACAGTGCCTTGGTCAATGCTGTTATTAGTTGGCCAGACTACAACGTGATATGAAATCATCACATATACATGGTTTCTAATCCCTGAGGTATGGCAGATTCCTCAGAGGGCTGGTCAACTCCCTTATATTACATGTAGAACTCTATATATATCGGCACTGTTCTAGGGAGAGGCCTTTGGATTCTCAAAACGATTTATAAATCCAAGTTAAGAACCACTGAGAAACACACCAATTTTATCATTTACTACCAACTTATATAAATACTTCCTCCAACCAACAAATATTTACTAAGCACCAGTCACTCTGTTTAAGTGCTAGAGGCACATGAGTAACAAGCACAACATAGTCCTGTCCTCATGGTTTACTCAGTGACCATTTTCCTTTTTTTTCTTTTCTTCTTAAACTAACATTCACTTTAATTAATAATATAACATCTTTATGGATCTAAACAAATATATCCGCAGCATCACCCACTCCATTCCCACCAATGTTAACTTAGGGTACATTTTTCCATACTTTCCCTTGTATGTGTATAAACGTGTATAAACATACACGTTTATTTCTTTTCATAAAAATACAATCATATTGGCCATATTTCTCTTCATTTTGCTCTTTTAAAATGTTATGAAGACCCTTCCAGATCAACAGATGTAAAAAATTTAACTATTTCAACATTCTTTTTTAAAGATTTTTTAAGTAGTTTCTGCATTCAACGTAAGGCTCAAACTCACAACTCCAAGGTCAAGAGTTGCATGCTCCACCGACCAAACCAGCCGGGAGGAATTCCAAAGGAATGGATATTGAGTTTTACTGTTGCTTTTTCTTTTAAGATTTTATTTAACCATATTTTTAATAGGAATGTGCCAAAATGTATTCAACCATTCCACTGTTAATGGACATGGAGACCATTTTAAACTCTGTTGCTCGCTACAAAGAATGCTGCAATTAACATTCTTATACATTTAGCTTTAGTGATTTCATTTCTTAGGACAGATTTCCAAAAGTAGTAGCGCTGGATCGAATAGTGTATATGCATTAAACTTAATGAGTTATTGTTAAATAACTTCCATAGAATGATTATAGCAGCTCACCTTTCTACCAACAATATATAAATGATCCTGTTTCCTCATACCTCCCAGCCTCTAATACTTTTTTTTGCCAATATAATAGGTAAAAATAGTATCTCATGGTTCTTTTAATATAACTGGCTGAGGCCTATTTTTCTACTGGGTTGTGTTACATTTTTGTCATCAATTTGGGAATGCTCTTTTGTATTATTAACTTTAGTCTGGCACACATTATAAATGTTTTAGTCCAGTCTATTAATTTTGAACTGTGTTGTTGATGTCTTTTCTCTCATAAATTACTATTATATATTTCTATCTTGCTTAGTCTCATGTTTAAAGTTTTAATTTTTTATATTTTAATTTTTTATCTATTATGTTCAAATCTCTAACTGACTTCCTGTATAAGGGCTATGGCTTTGTTTTCTTTCAAATGGACTTCAATTATGCCAACATTAATCTTCCTTTTCCCATCTATCTCATACATTAAGATCTCAACATACTTTGATCCATTTGGGTACTCTATCGTATTCCAATGATATTTTTGAGATTTATAATAATTTTTAATATCTATAACACAAGGTGTCCCTCACTTATCTTTTTCAGTTTTCTTGGATATTTGTTGACTTTCTTTATCTTTCTTCTGAACTTTAAAATCATTAAATCCAGTGCTGGAAGTCTGAGTCCAAGTGGAATGCTACAAATTTCAAAGGACACTCATTTTTATCCAATCTAGAACATAGTAGGGTTTTTCATTTGTTTAGGTTTTATTTTATATCCTCCAGGAGATGCTTTAGTTTACTTAATATGGGTTCTGCATACTTCTTATTAAATTTATGCCAAAATAGTTCATGTCTTTGTTGTGAATGCCTTTTTTCCCCATTCCTAGTTACAATTTATTGTCATTTGCCTACATTACTCAAGCCTTATTTATATTGGATATATTATAAAAAATTTTATCAGCATATGTATCCATTTTTGAATTTACATTCCAATTATGCTCTAAACTTTCCCTTCCTTCTTTCTCCAGCTTTCTTTTCTTTTTTTTTAACTTTTTAATGTTTTTTAATTTATTATTGAGACAGAGAGAAACAGAGCATGAGTAGGGGAGGGGCAGATAGAGAGGGAGACACAGGATCTGAAGCAGGCTCCAGGCTCTGAGCTGTCAGCACAGAGCCCAATGCAGGGCTCGAACCCACGAACTGTGAGATCATGACCTGAGCTGAAGTCAGATGCTTAACTGACTGAGCCACCCAGGCGCCCCTCTCCAGCTTTCAACTAACACATGCACACACACATCCAACATATAAACATCTATCCCTGGCAATAAAAATTTGTATTCAACATACCTTTTCCTTTTGAAAGGTGACTTTGGCATATCAGCCACAGGGATCATTTGTTCTCCTGGGCGTACCCACATGATGGGACCATCATCACTGTCTTTTCGACTCTCTAATTTTAGACTACTTAGTGTCCCCCATGGCAGTGTACACTAGAGGCAAATAATTACACAGAAACCAATTATTTTCAAAATGCATCTTCAAATATATATTAAAGAATACTGCTCCCTTGACAAACTTTCACATATACTTTTATACTTATACATTTAAAATACATACCTATATTGAATATATTCCTATGTATTCATACATTTTCCTTCAAAAAAATTCGATTTCAAGCATATCAAGAGTAATTATTCTCAGATGGTTTGCTCCTCTAACCGTGGCAGAAATATAATTTACTATATTCATCATTTGTTATTCCTCCTTCTACCAAATAAAAGGGGCATATGATGTTAATAAGTTGGCAAAATAAGCATGTGTTCTCCAGGAGAATCCATAAAAATGAACTACTTAATTTTAAAAACTAGGTATCTCAGAAAAAAGGACACTTCTTTGAACAGTTATAATCAAAACCTAACAAACCAAAAAGGAAAACAAACCAAAGTCAAAATTTATTTCCGTTTAGTAGCTGCTTGAAGAGATTGTTGGTCTAAAAGCAATTTTTCTTTTAAAAAGAAGACAGAAAAAATGTCGAAGGGCGATTGTCCTGGTAATGGTGAGAATGGAATTTAAAAAAACCTTTATTCCATCCCCTCCCAAGAAAGGGACTGTCACATGAAATTTCTCCTCAAAGAATGCATTTAGTTCATTTGCCTTTAAAATTAAATATGAAACAGTGATGTTTTTAAATAGTATTTATTTTAATTTAAAGTTTATTTATTTTGAGAAAGAATGAGACAACAAAGGTAGAGAGGGAGAGAGAGAATCCCAAGCAGGCTCTGTGCCTGACATGGGCTTAAAATCACAACCTGTGAGATCATAAATTGGGCTGAAACTGAGTCAGATGCTCAAGCAATGAGCCACCCAGGTGCCCCTAAATTATGGCCTTTTAAAAATACCACTTAAGGAGCACCTGGGTGGCTCAGTCGGTTAAGCGTCCAGCTTTGGCTCAGGTCATGATGTCACAGTTCATGGGTTCGAGCCCCGTGTCGGGCTTTGTGCTGACAGCTAGCCCAGAGCCTGGAGTCTGCTTCAGATTCTGTGTCTCCCTCTCTCTATGACCCTCCCCTGCTTGTGCTGTCTCTCAAAAATAATACAAACATTAAAAAAACACATTTAAATGCAGTCAAATTCCATGATCTCTCTAGCTGGGAAAAATAGAAAAATAACAAAGGCTTAAAAGGAATAAAAAAGAAAATGTAAGGGGAATGGAATGGAGTGAAAAAAATAAGTTAGATAAGCTATGTATATACACAGACATTAGAAAATGGAACAAGAACAAGTTGAAAAAGAAGAAATCTACAACAAATTATTTAGCCAATATTGGAGATAAATGGATGTGTCACATTCTGACCTTTAAATTACTGATTAAAAAATTACATAGCTCAGTAATTTCTCTCTCAGTGAGATAGTCCCAGCAGACAAGAAGAAATATTTTCTAGAATGCAGAGATTATTGAAAAAATAAAAGGAATCTGGCTAGAAATCATTTAAAGAATTTAAAGGGGTCTTAAAGCTATCTAGTCTAAATGTAATATTTTATGGATGAGGCAACTGAAGTCCAGAAAGTTTCAATGGCCTGCCCAGCCCAGGTAAGTAGAGCCCAGACTGAAATACAGATGTGCTGTATTCCTGAGCCAGTTCTCCACGAGGGCAGACTGCCATTCCTGTGTCCTAAACATTTAATGTGTAAGCATCCTTCTGTAATTCTTACATCTTCTGATACTCAGTTGATAAAAAGCTGACAAACAGATGGAACCTAATTGCCTAAAGTGGGAGCAACTGGCAAATGTTATTTTGGTCCACCATTTAGCTCTGCCATTGTAACCAGTACCTGAGGAGTCACGTGACACACACTACGCAAGAATTCTATTTCTGAATCAACCATGATTTGTGCCACTGGTAGCATGAAAGTGACACCCACGATTTAGACTGCTTGATATTATTTTCTCTTACTTTTAAAAATGGTGAATCTTCCAACATGTCAAGGAACTCAGGGAAGTAATCTCCCACTTCTTCATCAACTGCTCCCACCAAGCTGATCTGTCGCATTGGGCCAGCTCTGTAAGTACCGTGAGAATATGTTCTTTTTACCTGAAGGATATAGATTTAAACTCATAATTAAATTTATAATTAATAGTTATACATAAGCTAATGCTTGCTACTGTTCTGTAACATTAAATTATATTGTCTGAGAATATAAGAACATAATGTGAGGTAAGCAAAACAAAAAAAAGCCTTTACAAACAAACAAAAAAAAGGGCATGTAAAAGTCCATATTAAAACAAGCTATTTTACCTTCTCTAGCTATTCTACACATTGCTTATAAAAACACAGATAAGATCAACAGCATAATTCGATACAGTAACTTCTCACAACACAGTTCATTATTTGATCTATAAGGTCAATTAAATTATATTCAAAGGTTTACACTTTTCTTAAATGCTTCCTATCTTTTTATTGGAATTTCCCCCTGAAGTGTTATATTTATCCAGTACCAGTGGTTTATATGTCAGAAAGGCCACCAGGAAAGACTTTCCCTTCTAGATCATACCATATTACTTGGGATCCAGTTTGTTTCTATGATTAACTCTGATAAAAACTACTAGAGATTGAGAATCTGGAGTCCTAGGTTCCAACTCTACCTTTATCTACCAACTATGTCACCTTCAGAAATCATATAAATTCCTAAATTTTAGTTTCTTTAAGTGGAATGATTTATCTCAGATTGTTGAAGAACACTTAACAATCATATAAAGCTATAAAGCCACACGCCCAAGGCTAGCAAATGGGCAGCATTTGAGTATCAAGTCAAAATAAACAACCCACACCTCAAGAATCTTGGTACTTGAAATCTGACAAGCACATTTAAATCCTACAAAGAAATCTATGCCTTTTCATATCCTAATGTGAGTAAACAAGAATCCAAAACAACTTCCTTTCATAAACTTTATGCAAAATCCTAATTATCTTTCTAATCTCTGGATTAGCCTTTGTGAGCACTAAATTTAGGGAGATCAAAATGTCTCACTTTGCCTGGGTCTATTGTAGTTTTAAAATTCAAAGTCCTATGTATCTCAGGAGGCAAACCTGGAATGGTTAGGTTTTTGTCACATCATGGACACACTCTACAAGATCATATCATAAGTCGAATCCCTACTATCACATCTGGTACAGATAGTCTTATGTATCTAAGAAGTCCTCCCACCCCCATATTTAAAAACAAATAATAAAAATTCCATCATAATAAATCTGACTCAAATATCAGGGAATTTTACTTCATTTTTATAATCAGCAAAAGCAATTAACAATGATCCATTAATTCCTTAATAAGTTTATTTACCAGAATTCCAAGTTAAAGTTTTGATTAACTGTCAAAAACTCACTTCTTAGAACCATAAACATTCTTGCAATCCTCAAATTACAAAAAATAAAGAGAGAGAGAGAGTCCTGTGTCCCCATTTTATGCTCACGATATCCTCTTTTTCCTGTCTCCCAAAAGTTCTTAGCATCTTCTATACTGAGAGAGCTAAAAGCTAAGATCTGACTATACTCTAGAGGTTCTAGATGGTTACATGTACTAACAATACTACAAGAAAATTAGTTATCAGTATGCATTGCTGTAATGTAGTCTAACAAAGCTAAGGATTATTATCAATTCAAAACTAAGCAAATTTATCAGAATTGACATAACATTAATTCTATTAGGTAATTCTGAGTTTGTGGCTCAGTTTTGGATCTACAAATTATTGTATTAGGGGATCTCATGGCCATTCGGTGAATTCAAACTACTTGCACTGCAAAACTCAAATTTTCCAAGTGCTTTGAAATACATCCTTTGACTTGTAAAAGTCACATAAAGATATTTCCACTTCAAACAAATAAAATTTCTGTGCCTCAAATCTCCTTAATTTAACTCCAGTAACACGTCTAAATCATTAGTTCTGGGGCACCTGGGTGGCTCAGTCTTAGGCTAAGCATCTGACTTCGGCTCAGGTCAGCATCTCATGATTCTTGAGTTCCACAGTTTGTGAGTCCCACGTCGGGCTCTGTGCTGAGAGGTGAGAGCCTGCTTCGATTTGTGTGTCTCTCTCTCTGCCCCTCTCCCACTAACACACTCTCTCTCAAAAATAAAACATTAAAAAAATTTTTTTAATCATTAACTAGTTGTAACAAAGCCAAAATCAAGGGAGTCCTTGCCACCCACCTGGTTCATTCTACAACATCACAGTATCAACAATGATCAACTGAATAATTGGGGCAATGACTCAATGATCAACTAAATAATTTGGGCAAGGAGGAATCTTCATTGATCAAATTCTTTTAATATACTAAGTACAACTCAATTTAAGAGCTATCCTAAAGAAATGGGTACTTTGAAAATACTTTTCAAGAAAAGTCAAATGAGTGGATGGTCCACTGGACTTTTTTTCCAAGAAGATAAGTACAAAAATTAAATGCATGCATATAAAAGATAACATCAAGAAAGAATGTTCTTTAATGTAAATGTTAGGAGTCAAAGATAATCTTCTCTGAGGAAATGTAAATGTGAAATCATAACAATTTATGTAACAGGTAAAAACAGGTCTTAATTACTTCTTAAACATGAAATAATTCATTTCGCAAATGATTGAGGTACTTTTTTGATTTCTACCTAGCAGTCACCATGCAATTCAAACTACTTCGATCCTACAAAACAATTCAATTATTTCTTATACATGAAATAATTCTTTTGCAAATAATTGGGGTACTTTTTTGAGTTCTACCTAGCAGTCACCATGCAACTCAATCTGCTTTGATCCTCCAAAAACAAAACACAACTAAAAACATTATTAAACTACAGAGAAGGGATAATAAATACAGTAATCAGAAAACCAGAACTGATTACTAACAAATTTATCATTCAGCCCTCTTAGAGTATAACTTCTGTGTTTAAATGTTACGTAAAAACATGTATCATTTAGTAACTGAAAAAAATTAGTTAAGCTTCTTGGATAATGATATTAAAGACAAATGATAATGTCTTGTCTTATAACTTAAGTACTTCACTAACTTTGACTTAACCAAATGTTAACTAGATGTTATCTTAGGCTAGAATGATTATTAATTGAAGGGAACATTAGTAACCTAGTCATCTCATTTCATTCAAATTACCTTTACATTAATTTCTAAATTATAAATGTTTGTTTAAAACTAAAATAAAACACATCTAAATGAGTACAGGCATAAATATTAAAAATTTTAACAGAATACATTAAATAAATTAGAACAGACTTGATTTTCCCTCCCACCATTTGTATTTTGAGGCTATCCAAAAAGAGGCTATATCTTTTGATAATGTTTTCAAATATGGTCCTATTATAAGTCATAAGTATTTCAAAAGATAATTTGGAAAAACTGAATTTTCAAGAGTTAAGTAATATAGATTCTACTTGTCAGTTTATAATCTTAAATACTGTATTTGAATCTTTATAGTTCTTGTCACCTCATGGCAAACTACATATATATTATATGTGAAATGTACTTACATACATAATTTGCTATAATAAAAGTACCAGTCTTTCTCCTTTTCACCCAAATGTGCTCAAACTGTAAAGTACTATTAAAGCCACACAGGTAAACCCCACTAAAAGTATGGTCTTTATATAAACTATGTATACTTATCTATCATGTTCAAAATTTTAAATTCAAACTGAAATCATCAAAATCTTACAAAATTTCACAAAAGTAATTTTGTGAAAGCAGACTTTTAAAATACAGTATGATATAACTTTTAATTATATACCACTGAACACAACTTTGTAGTGTCATAACCCAATATTCAAACATACACTACATCAGAGAGGAGCCAAGATGGCGGAGAGGAAGGGAGCTCTGTAAACTTTGTCTGTCCCATCGATCGAACTGAGAAGGACATTGCTCTCATCTGCAAGAGCGGAAGGAGAACATACGGACTCCAGAAGGAAGAGAACCTGAAGGATACCTGAGTGAGTGAGTGCGAACTGGGGAGATTGGAAAACGGGCCAGCCCAAGACGGGCAGGGGAGGTGGCAGCCCCAGCCCAACGCAGGGTAAGCGCGCGGAGCCCTAGAGACAAAGGGAAGAGACAGAGAGACTAAACACGCTCATAGTACTGTCTCTGGGGAAGAGGTAAAGAACGCTTAACTGCGCTTGGAGAGAGAAGCTCACTCCATAGATAACTGCTGGGTAGCCTAAATCCCGAACCCAGGTGGCGCGCAAGGGAAGGAACAGCTTCCAGCCCGGTGCCATCTTGGCGAGGAGTCTGCGACCACTGCCACAGCGGTGATAGGGGTGCTCACTTCGACCTCGGTTTTGGGAGTGGGAGCACACACCTCATTTCCATGGTGCATCTTGCCCCCAGCATTGGCCCCGTGAAACCTGAATCCCGGGTGCCAACAGGGAAAAAATAGCCCCCACCTGTGCGTGATCCCGGCAGGGAATTGGCAGTGGTGGAGACCTGGGTGCGCGCGCACAGGCTACAGGAGCTCCCAGCTCATTTCCAGCAGCTCCTGGCGCCGCCTCAGGCAACAGCTGCGCACTCTTTCCTCCCCCAACACTAACCCGATCCCCGCTGGGGGTTGGGTCTGAGACTGCGCACACTTCACCTCCTGCTGCGCATCTCGCCTCAGGCAGGGGCAGCCGAAATCCCAGCCTGAGCCTAGACAAACTGATTCCTCCCCCTAAGAAGCCAGCAACCAAAAAAAACCACCATCTGTGGTAGCATAAAGAGTGCATGGACTAGAACTTTGAACCGAGGCAGGCCTGGAAAATACAACTCTGCTCAACCACGGCAAAAGGAGATTGGACTCATTAGAGTGGCCTACAGTTTGTAGTTCAGCAGAACTTGGTGTGCCGCCTGCCTATCTAATCTCCGCAAACACCAAGGCGGAGCCTCTGAGAGCAGCCTCCAAGACCTACCACATCAAACCACACCTATCCATGAGAGGGAGCTGCTGTCTTTTTTTTTTAGGTTTTTTTTTCACTTTTTTTTAATAAGTTTTTTCTTTTTTTTCTTCTTTTTTTTCTATTTGCCTTTTTCTGTATGTATTTTTTATTATTATTACTTTTTTTTACTTCAATTTTTTAAAATTTTTACTCCTTATTTTCCTTTCTCCTTTCTCCCTTTTTTTTTCTTACCTTCTTGCAATCCAGATATATTCTCGTATATCTCATCCCTACCTCTCCCCTCAACTGGTCATACACTTTTAGACTGTCCACTGTCCTTTACTGTCTCTGCCCCCTTTATTCTTTTTTCCTTTCTTTTTCTTTTTCTTCTCCTCTTTTCGTCTCTTTCCTTCCCATTCTCTTTATTTACTTTCCAGCTTTTAATGTGTTTGTTTGTTTGATTTGTCTGTGCATTTGTGTGTTACTGTTCCCTCTGTGTTTCTGTTTTCCTACTTAGGGCTACACCAAGACACAAACCAAAGTGTGCATGACAGCGAGACCCAAATACTGCTGAGTAGGGAAATAAAATATTCAAAGGCACAGCAAGCAGTGCTCAACGAGCTCTC
>NC_043701.1:65549959-65564549 GCF_006229205.1 Suricata suricatta | reverse complement strand
AAGGAGAACACAATGACTCTAAACCCACATTTCTCAATAATAACACTGAATGTAAATGGACTGAATGCTCCAACCAAACGACACAGGGTAGCAGAATGGATAAAAAAACAAAACCCATCTATTTGTTGTCTACAAGGGACTCATTTTCGACCAGAAGACACCTTCAGGTTGAAAGTAAAGGGATGGAGAAATATCTATCATGCGACTGGAAGCCAAAAGAAAGCTGGAGTAGCCATACTTATATCAGACAAACTGGACTTTAAAGTAAAGGCAGTAACAAGAGATGAAGAAGGACATTATATAATAATTACAGGACCTCTCCATCAGGAAGAGCTAACAATTATAAATATCTATGCGCCAAATTTGGGAGCACCCAAATACATAAAACAATCACAGAAAGAAACAATCTTATTGACAAACATACACTACATCAGTCAGAATCACTATTTTAATGTTTTAAACATGCCAAATTACACTTAACAACACATTCATTTTCAACAAGTAGGTATCACTTGGTGAAATATACAGATGGCACTTAAGTGGTTAAAGCAAAATATAAGAATGTAATCCACATACCTTTCACAAAAAAGCACCTCTTGATTTAGGTGTCACCTATTTTACTGCAATACTATATAGCAAATATCCTCTCTTACATGGAATGAAATTAAATCTACAATATCATAAGATAAAAAACCTCAATTCTCCAAAAATCATCTAGATGTTAACTAGATGTTATTACAACTATAGGGAAGTTGTGGGGGGAGGGGGAGGCAAGGAAACAGGTAAGGGTCTAAAGAATCTCTGGATAGCCAAAATAAATGCCATAAAATCATTACTCATAAAAGGGTCTCTTCTGATGTATGTTTCTACATTAGGCACAATCCTAATTAAAAATCATAAAGGATAAGAAATAACAAATGTGAAGAGGGGAAGGGTGGCACGGAGCAAGCATACATTTTAGCAGCTCCACTAGGTTGTCAGTATTAAAGCATCAGAATGACAAACCTAGACTGAAAACAGAGTTAAATTATTTTGCATATATTCAGTAAAAAGGGTATTTTCATTAAAATCTTGGTACCTAAAACTATGGGCTTCCATTATCTAGAAAAATCACCTATCTGGAAAACATCATGTCCAGATGAGACTGGACAGGAGATTATTTTATTTGCTTTGATTCACTTCATTAAACAACACTCAAGCCATCACTTTTCTGATGCAGTTAAAAAATTTACTAGAAAATATCAAAACGCGTCACTGCTTTAGAACATATCCTATATGCTTCCTAAAAGAAAAATCCATTTTTACAAAGAGCACACATATTTTTCCTCTCAATTTACATATGCTCTTTCAAAAGACAACACAATAAGAGACAAGTAATACTTTTGCTTATATTTAAATAGTTAAATTCATATTTAAATAGTGCCTGTTAGAATCAGATGAAATATCTTTAATCTAAATCTCCTCCCTATAGCTGCCTTCACCACCCCTCAAAAACCTAACCACTGTCATCATGGCATGTTTACCTTTCCCCTCATAAATTCTTTATAAATGTTAGAAAGGGAAAGAAAAAGCAGGAATAGGAGACTTCTTATACCCAATGCCTATTTAAGTGTCAATAACAAAATCTAAGAAGTTCTGGTTAACAAGAAATGAACTGATAAATTAAATCATGTTTAAAATGAAATCCTATTCATTATTCCTCATGAAAAGTATCTTTAAAATAAACGAACACAAAGAAGACCTAAGGAGTCTGAGATCAGCCTGCTACAAAAAGAAAAAAGTAGTTTTTCAGACAAAGAAAATCACTGCCAAAAATAAATCTCTAAGACTCAAAATTGTTTTATTTTAGGTATAAAAATTGTTACAAGGGAAGAAGCAAATATGGTAATAAATAATTTTAAAAACATGAAGTATGACTCACTTGAAACAACTTGCTATTTACTAAAATATGTTTCCTGATATGCCAGGCCCTGATAAGAGGACTCTATATGTCCAATAAATTTGGGAACCTCTTCCATGTGGAAGGTTTACACACACATGGACTATCAGCATTTCCGAGAGGTCTCACGGTAAACATAACTTATTTGACCCAGCATTACACAAACCTATTCTGACTTCAAAACCTGTTTTTCTCACAGCTGTTTTAGCATACCTATCAACATCCTGGGAAAGTAAAGGTTCCACAGAATAATAGTAAGCCATAATAAATAGAAACATTTACAGATGATTACAGCTAGCTAGTATCAGCATCAACCTGAAGAAAACACAAAAACAGGATAGTTATCAGAACCAAAAATTGAGGAGGTGAGTTCAGAAAAGGCTGTCAATTCTGCTGGGTGTTTGGGGAGGGGAAGGAGAGGGAAAGTCTTATTGAAAAAAAAATATTGGGGGCGCTTGGACGGCTCAGTTGGTTAAGCGGCCGACTTCGGCTCAGGTCATGATCTCGTGGTTCATGAGTTTGAGCCCTGCATTGGGCTCTGTGCTGACAGCTCAGAGCCTGGAGCCTGCTTCAGATTCTGTGTGTCCTTCTCTCTCTGCTCATGCTGTCTCTCAAAAATAAACAAACATTAAAAAAAAAAAAAGTTAGCTCATCACATTCTTATTAAGGCAAATCTAAAATCTAGCATAAATGAGTACGCCACAAGGGGGAGCCATTCTCCATCACATCTGGCATATACTTTCAAATCAAAATCTAACAGGTAAATGATGACATTTAGTCAACATTCTATTTCTAAAATATACATGTAACTTCAACTAAAATAAGGATAAAAATGTTATTATTCACTTTTAAAATAGTACAGTAAAGGGAAAAGGGCCCTTTCTCATTTAGAACATCTGCCAAGGTTTTGCATAGATCAGCTCCTAAGTATTCAAGGAAGATGTGGCAGGCACAAATGGTCAAAAGTAAAATTTAATATAAATGCCGCCAATGGTTCAAAGATGGCCTATCAAATCTTTTCTACTGGCCTAAAACAGTGAACGACCCCAGCAAGAAGCCAACAAATGTTAACTGTCTCATTCTGCCGAGGGACAAAACTTAACAGATCAGATATAATAAGTGTTTCACTATTAAGATATCAGCTATTTAATCATGAGTTAACACTGTGACCTAAGTTATTTGATACAAACAACTTAGAACCAAGATGAAATAAAAAACAGGATTCAGAGTTTGGAGGGGAAAGGGAAGTTAGAGGACAAGTGCTCCAGTTTTTGTATTCTCAGAGCTCCAACTAAGGGTTCAGAATATGTGCACATTAAATACTGAGTGACAAGAAAGAAATCTCATTTATACCTTGACAGGTAAAACTCCTGTCTTACTTGCCTTCCTGTCTCCCAATTATCAAATGAATATTTGAACAAAATGGAGATGGCAGGAAAAAGAGGACAAATGTGGAGACTGCAAATGTCCGCCAAAAATTCTCAGTTTTGTTTTTAACTTTTTTTTATGTTTATTTTTGAGAGAGAGAGACAGAGTGCAAGTGGGAGAGGGGCAGAGAGAGAGGAAGACAAAGAATCCGAAGCAGGTTCCAGGCTCCGAACTGTCACAAACCTTGAGATCATGACCTGAGCCAATGTCAGACGCTTAACTGGCTGAGCCATCCAGGCGCCCCTGTATGCTCACTTCTAAGCAACGTGACTGCATCAGTCCTATCATGACAAATTGAATCTAGGTTTGGTATTTCACTTCCTTTGGCCAATGGACATCAGCAAACACAACAGAAGCAGAGGCTTGTGCACTAGGGATTCCCTCCTTCTGCTCCGTGGGGTCCTGCACCTACCACCATGTATATGAGCCCAGGCTAACCTGCTACATGTTGAAAGAAATGTGATCATCACTCCAACTGACACTCCACCAACCACCGGACATACAAGCAAGAGCTCCTAAGACCAACTGACCTGCCAATCACCAGACATGTGAATGAAGCCACTCAGCCCCAGCTAACCTGACAGAGACCTTAAGAACTCTCCAGACAGCCCAAAGAACATTAAGCCATTATGTTTTGAAGGTTTTGTTTGCTGCAGCAAAAAAACTGATGACATAGTTAGGTTATGAACTTACAACAAAAATCTATGTATATATTTTTCTGTTCTCAAATAGACTTTAATCATAAACTTTGACTGACATTATATCACTAACCTCAGAGCCACATTACTGAAATGACCTGACCTGACCTATTAAAACAACATATAATCCACATAGCTTTTAAATTTTTCAGGCAACCTGCAAGGATACAGATGAAGATGGAAAACATAATAACAAATAAGAAGAATTCTAAAACCAAAAGAACGGAAAGACAGAGGGATATCTCAATCCTCTACTATATGTGTGTACACATATACACAAAAAATTTCAAATTAATACATTTTAAGGATAAAGCCTGAAGAGGTGTAAAAAATGAGTTTTTGTGAAAACTACAGAATAATATTACAAAGATAAACACTATAAAGATCATAGGAATGGTTACATAATTTGTCATCTTTTAGTTTCCACAGAATTGAGGACAAATGAATTTTGGTTGCTCAGATTTTAATGAGGGAAAAAGAAAAAAATAAAGAAGGGAGGGAGGAAAGGGAGTGAGGGATGGAAACAAACTAGTCTCATGAAGATGGACTTAGTTTGGGTTCCACAAGCCACTGGTAGTCAGGACCATGAGGCTACACTATTAACAGCTGCAATAACAATTTTATGTCATAATATATAGCAATCCTGCTGGTGGTATTAATTCTTTGGGTCTGATCTAAACTTGGGCATATGAGGACCTATTTTAAGTTGAAATTGATAGGGTTTTATTTACGTTTTAAGCTTCAATACTTGCACAGAGTACAGTATTATAATACTGTAGAATGGGGAATTAAAGGACAGTTACTGAATTGCAAAATTTTTAAATTCAAAACTTCTCTACAGATATGCTTTCCTCCACTCTGTCAAAAGCATTATCTCTCAACTGTATCAGTTCTACTAAACCTAACCTATTGAACTTAGTTAATGAGAGGTCATGATCAAGTCATCAAACTAGAACATGAATTTGGCTTTGTCTCTCATACCCTGTCTTTGCTATGATTGATGTTAAGTGAAACTACATTCCAATACTGACACCTCCTTTCCTTCCTCCCGTAGAATACTAAAATGCATTGGTCCAGTTAATGTTATCTCAGCCAATTCTTTTGGTGAAGACAAATTTATATGACAGTAGGTAGGCTAATTCATTTGATGTCACCAAAATATATAGCTTCACTATATGATTCTACTAATAAATAAGCATGCTGCACAATAATGCCATAGGTTAAGGGGAAGAAGGATGCTGAA
Organism: Suricata suricatta; assembly: GCF_006229205.1. Lineage (NCBI taxonomy): Eukaryota > Metazoa > Chordata > Mammalia > Carnivora > Herpestidae > Suricata > Suricata suricatta. The sequence goes on along the minus strand of NC_043701.1, from coordinate 65,559,241 downwards.
AGAGAAATAAGGTACAAGATACATTTTCAGTTTCTCAAGATGAGTATTAATGTCATATTGTAAGAGGCACTCAGAGCTTCCAAGTTCTCAAAAACAGTGATCAATAAAATGAAGTCCTCAAATACCTAGGAATGAATCTCAAAAGATATATAAGATCTGTAGGATGAAAAACAAAAAATATTATTGAGAGAAAATAAAAGACTAATGAAGGAAAATACCATGACCAAAGACTGAAAGTTTCAAAATTATAAAACATAAATTCTACCCAAACTTAATTACAACTTCAATGTAATCCCAATCAATATCCTCAACAGATTTTTTTATGGAATCTGACAAGCTAACTATAGAGTTTATACGGAAATTAAAGAACCAAGAAAATCCTGAAGAACAGCAAAATTAGTACTCACTCTATCAGATATCAAGATTTATTATAAACTTATGACAACTAAGACAAAGAGAGTAAGGAAATTAGAGCCCAGAAATGCACACTATATGATTCAGCTGATTCATGGCTAAGAGAACACTGCAATATAATGTGGAATGGGTGCCTTTTTGATAAATGATCAAATGTGATTGATTGAGTACCTACATGAAAAAACATGTTTGCCTCATATTATAAAAAGTGATTCCAAAAGAACTGTAAATTTAAATGCAAAAGATAAAACAATAAAAGTTTCCAGAAGAAAATTTCAAGGAATACCTTAATGACCTGGGGTAGGCGAAGATTTCTTAAGCAGGACACAAAAAGCACTAATTATAAATGGAAGAAAAAAAACCCTTATAAATTAGATTACATTAAACTTAAGACCTTCTAGTCATCAAAACAATCTTAAGAGTAAAAAGGCAAGCCACCAAGTGAGAGGATGTATCTGCAATATATATAATTGACAAGATTCTTATCCTATCCACAATATATTAAGAACTCCAACAACTCAATTAGAAAAAAAAAAAGCCAATAGGAAAACGTGCAAAAGAGTAGAGAGTTAGTTTTAAAAAGAGAACATCCAATTGGATAATAATTATAGAAAAAGGAATGTGACTTCCTTAGTCATCATGGAAATGCATATTAAAACCACAGTAAGATACTACTACACAGCCACCAGAATGGCTACAACAATAGAGACAGATATTACTAAGTGTAGCCAAAGACCTTGAACCTGCTGGTGGGAATGTACATTGGTACAATGACTCTGGAAAACCTGCAGAATCCAGTAAAGCTGAATATCTGCATACTTTTTGATCCTGAAATTCTAATTTTATATACATAGCCAATAAAAACAAATACATCTGCTCACCATAACACATGTACAAAAATATTCATAGAACCCCTACTGTAATAGCCATGAACTGGAAACAACTCAATATTCATCCATAGTAAACAGAGCAAATAAATTGTGGTATGTTCATACAAGAGAATACCATACCGCAATTAAAAAATAAATTGCTGTTACACACAAGATGGATAAATCTCACAAACATAATTATAAAAGGTAGGAAGCCACACACACAAATGCACATACTATCCCATTCTATTACAAAAAAGTTCAAAAACAGGCAAAATTTATCTGTGATATTTAAAGTCAGGAAGTAGTTACCTGGGTGTTTGTGTATGTACTGATGGGGGGATGCAAAGTAATAACAAATGGGGGTTTGGAGAAAGCTCTGGCTACTAGTAATATTCTACTTTTTAAAATCAGAGGTGTGTTTAGTAAAGATTCATCAAGCTATATATTTCTAATGTATAGTATGATGTTTTACAGTAATGTTTTACACTAAACCTAAAAATTCTTGTTTAACAAAAAATTCCTAATTTCAAAGCAAATGTATTTGAGAGCTATTTGAAAAGCAAATGTATTACATTTAAAAGATTTACTGAAATAAACTTGTATAGCACAGCAGCAAGAAAGTCTGTGATATAATGAAAATAAGTGGATTGGAAGTCAAGAGGCCTAGCATAAAACCTGACACTCAGACATATAATAAATGACAAATGAATGATCTAGTACTAAAGGACAAGTTATTTCTTCTCTCCCTGTTTCTAAAACTAGATTATAATAAGGCTTAAATGAGTTATTACATATGTGTTCAGAGAAGTTCTTGGCAAAGAACAAGTAATAGTATCTACTACTTAGTCAATAAATACTAGATACTATTACCAAATGTCAGTCTAGTTCCAACACTAGACGGAGGTGTAATCTCAGACAAGTTACTAACCATTCCAGAATTCTATAAAATGACAGAGCTAATAATAGATGCTCTATAGCTCCCTTTCAGCTCTAAAAGAATATTTAAATTCTGATTCTCAAACATGTCACACTAAGGAATACCCCCCCGGTATATTAAAACTTTAAGCACTACTGTACTTTCCAGACTACTGTATATTACAGAATATATACCAAGCATACAATAGGCAAAGGAGGCTTGGTATATGTGAATGTTACTGGACATCCACAGTATCACTTAAGGTGGACTATAACTTAAACACATATTAAGAAAAGAAATATACTCAGAATAAGTAAAACAGTTCTGGATGAAGATTAAGGAGATTGTGTTCTACTCCTGGCACTGCTACCTACCTTAAAATAGAAAATTACTCCTATCTATGTTTGTTTGCTTATCTGTAAGGTGAGAAAGGTTGCAACAGACGATCCCTAAGATCTCTCTGGGACTTTTTTCACTTTTTTCCTTCTTTCCAAACTAGAAAGATGTCAATTACTTACAATTACTTAGAAAACTGGGAACTTTAACACCCATAAATATGAAAATTGGCTATCTCCTGGCCTAAGCAGTCCCTAATCTGAGAACGGGTGACAAATGGCAATGGCCTTTTTTTTTTAATGTTTATTTTGAGAGCGAGAGCGAGAGAGATCATGTGCCTGCAGGGGGAGGGGCAGAGAGAGAGGGAGATAGAGAGAATCCCAAGCAGGCTCCTCACTGTCAGCACAGAGCCTGATGTGCGGCTTGATTCCACAAACTGTGAGATCATGACCTGAGACGAAATCAAGAATCAGATGCTCACCTAACTGAGCCACCCAGGTGCCCCAGCAATGGTCACATTTACTTTCAAGCCAGTGGATTTGATTCTGCCTCTGTTTCTACACTTGATCTTAGCCAAAAGGTCGAGAAGTGATACCTCTACTTTCTAAATTCATGTATATTCTATATCATAGAGAAGGGCAGGAAAAGGAAATTAGCTCAATAAATGCATTGATACACTAATTTTCTCACATAATTGCAGAATTAATAGATTCCATTGTACTACAATATATTTAACAGTCAGCATTTACTCAGCACCTACTATGGTAAGCACATTTAATGTATAAAACAAAAAGATCAGTTTATGTGATCTTAGGTAAGAGTACTGCTGTGAGGACTGGAAAATACATGGCTACATTCATTGCATTTCTTTCATTTTCAAGATACATCCTTGCAAAAAACAGGAAAACAGAATCTTATTTCATTATCTCTAAGAAAAAGAAATTAAGTAGGATCTGAAATTAACTTTTTTATATTACTTTTTTTTTTTGAGAGAACAAGTGAGCACGAAAGGGGAAGAGAGGCAGAGAGAGAGAGAGACAGAATCTTAAGCAGGCTCTGTGCTCAGCAGAGAGCCTGATGCAGGATTCAATCCCACAATCCTGGAATCATGACCCAAGATGAAATCAAGAGTGAGACACTCTACTGACTTAGCCACCCAGGCAACCCAGAATCTGAAATTTAAACTCTTTTTTTTTTTTTTTAATTTTTCTTTTTAAGTTTTATTTCTTTTTGAGACAGAGACAGAGCATGGGCGGGCAGGGGCAGAGAGAGAGGGAGACAAAGAATCCGAAGCAGGCTCCAGGCTCTGAGCTAGCTGTCAGCACAGAGCCAGACGCGGGGCTCAAACCCACAAACGTGAGATCATGACCTGAGCTGAAGTCGGACACTCAACCGACTGAGCCACCCAGGCGCCCCTGAAATTTAAACTCTTAACTGCACATCCAGAAGGTAATTTATTCTTAATAGTCCCAAGAGTTGTCATTATATTCTTACCTTTTTATTTCAAACCTATAGCAAAAAAAAAAAAACCAGAAACTTGTCTAAAACATATAACTAAGAGTTAAAAAAAAAAAATCCCTAAAAACCTCTTACCTGAGCATGAAAATTGGACATAGTTGTTGTCTCTATATCCTTCTTTCCTAATATCTCCATTTTCACTGGTGAATTAGGAAAATTAAACGAAAAGTAGTCTAAAAAGTCAGGTAAATAAGTAGCTGCCCCATGAACAATACCCATTACATAGAAAGCTGCAGAGTTTTCATTTTCACTGAACACGAGACCCACAAACTCTTCGGCAAACCTCTCCATCTCCACAGGAGACAGGTGGGAGAGTTCATTACTGTAGGCGTGGATAACAGATGCGCCTCCATTAGGCTGGTGCTCAATATGAATGAGCTGTTTGAACTCCAAAGTGTCCAACCTTTTGAGGTTATTCTGAACCCGTGGCTCCTTTAATGAGACAAATGGAAACTCATTGTTTTCTGGAATTTTCGAATCACAGTTCTTGGTATCCAAATTTTTTCCACTGTAATCCTTTACGTTATCATTTAGGATGCCTTTGGCTTCTTGATCTTCAACATCAGATAGCAATCCTGAGCAGATGGTTTGAATAGATTTACTATACATTTTTGGACGCTTCCGTTTTTCATTCTCTTTGTGTTTCTTTTTCTTTTTCTTCTTTACTTTTTTAATTTGTAAGTCTTCTGCATTTGCTTTTGGTTTTTCCTTCCCACCTGTTGAGAAAAAAAATTTTTAATTCCAGATTTTACTTAAAATTCATGCTTAAGGAACTATTTTACAATAAATAAGCAAAGTTTACTCAGACTTGGGTTTATATCTGGAACTTGTTTCATACAGTATTGAAAAACATAATATAATCAATCTCTTTCCTTCTACACACACACACACACACATACACACACACACACACACACACACACACACACACACAGGAAGGCTTAAGACATATGTATACCTATAGCACATGCTACCATTCTGACATGTAGCAGACATTCCTGGCTGTTCTAGAAAACATAATCTTCAAATTCAAATGTAAAAAATCATAAATAGGAGCTGAACTGAGGTCAGTATGAATAACATCCACCAGATATTTCACACTGATATATATCATCAAAAATTGCATATAGGTGTCAAAACTTATAAATCACAAAGGGAGAGAACTACTTGCAGTGTATTAATAGCAACACAGCAATTCCTTAGTTTTTTACCATATTTCCGCCTTACTAAACTATTCTTGCATCTATAATGGACTATTTTAGAGGTCCACTAGATTTTGCAAAGTTCCCAAAGACCCAAGAAGGAAGCATAAACGAAATGACAAAATTAGAATAATTTCACATGTTCTATGAATAAATGATACCCATGTACTAGTAAAAAGATGAATAAAAAATTAAAAGATTTAGGGCATTATACCCTTATATATTAATAAACTTCTGTACTAAAGTCAGGTAGATTCTGGGCCAAGAAATTTAGAACTTCAAAAAATACAAGAGTGATGCACAGAGGCTATACAGCTATATACTGAGTGTACACTTAAACATAAATATTATCCCAATATATTTATTTCAGCACAGTAAGGAAAACCAGAGAAAGTAAACATCTTCACAAGAAAATATTATACTGGGGCACCTGGGTGGCTCAGTAGGTTAAGTGCTGGACTCTTGATATATGGTTAGGTCATGATCTCACAGTCCCGAGACTGAGCCCAATTCTCTTCCCTTCCCTGCTCATGCTCTTTTCTTTTTCTCAAAAATAAGTAAATAAACTTAAAAAATATGTTATGCTTCCTAAGATAATAAAGCCATTATAGTAAGAGTTAAGAAGAGAAAGCATTCACTGTTTCTACCTGTTATTTCACTTTTATAGACAACCTGTTATAAATTAAACCTTCCCAATCTGCTTCCTTACCTAAATTTTTCCATATGTACATAGGTCTTTTATCATTCCTTTCTGTCTCCAGTGAGAGGTCCTACCTACTTTTCAAAAAGTCCTGCCTACTCCAAAAACCCTACAAAAAACAGTTCACTATCCTCTTCTTTTGACCAGACTTCTCAAAACAACCATCTACACTGAGGGCCTTCCGTTTATTACCTTATCATTCTTAGCCCTTAAATTCTAGGTCTGCTTCCAGTCTACTCAAATTTACTTTCCCAGAATGTTCAAGTATCAAATCCAATGATTCCATTCATTCTTTTTTGATCTAAGCTTTAACAGGATTATCCAGTTCATCCTTGATTTTTTGCTTCCTTGATATTACTTCCTTATTAATTTTTGGTTTAAAAGCCTCATGACTGTCTCTCATCCTGAATCTTGGAGTCATATTAATCTTTCTATAAATTTTATATATTGTTGGGTCATATTCATCCTTTAAGTAAACTGCTTTCAAGGATTCTTAATGCCTACCAAATAAAATACAACCTCTTCAGTACTGAATCCAAAGACAATGCTCTCAGGACGACTGGACGGTTCAGTTGGTAAGCATCCGACTCTTGATTTCAGCTGAGGTCATGATCTCTCTCAGTTTGTGAGATCAAGCCCTGCGTTGGGCTCTTTGGAAAGAGCATGGAGCCTGCTTGGGATTCTCTCTCCCGCTCCCTCTTTCTCTGCCCCTTCCCTGTTTGCTTGCAAGCATGTACTGTCTCAAAATTTAAAAAATTTTTTTCAATTAAAAAAAAAAGGCAGTGCTCTCAAGTACTTCATTCTCTAGTCAATCTGCACTACTTACAATTTCTTTTAAAAACACTTAAGCCTGTATTATCTTTCTACTACTTGCAAAGACATTTCCTCTTCTGAAAATAACCCTTGTCCTACTCAGCACTCCTGACTTCTTTCTTAAAGACAACTCATGTCATTTCCTTCATTTTGCTTTCCTTCATCTCTAGTTGGAACTGGAATCATTTCATTCTAAATTCATACAGGGGCACGTGGGTGGCTCAAGCACCTGGTTAGGTTTCAGCTTAAGTCATGATTTTAATGGCTCGTGAGTTCAAGCCCCACATCAGGCTTTGTGCAGTGTGGAGCCTGCTTCGGATTCTCTCTCTGCCTCTCCTCAGCTCACTCTCTCTCTCAAAATAAATAAATAAGAACTTTAAAATAAATAAATTCATATAAAATCATTTTTTTAATCACAGGATACCTGTGTATTATATGTCCTTCCACATACTCTATGAGTGAAACAAATAACTTTTGTATGAATTCAAAGTCACGTGATACTTTCCCCCATTGTATTCTTCATGACATTCAATACATTGCTACAGATGAATATTTAAATAAATCCATAAATAAAGAGATTTCTCTCACCAATAAACTAACTGCAGTCTGTGGGGTTTTTCTTTGTCCCTCTTTCAGCCAAAGTTTTCCACAGTATAAATACCACTAAATCCTAATCTTGGGAACAACAAACATAAAAATTCTCTTAAGTTGATAGCAATTCTATAAAGGCTAGTTTAATGTTAACTTCTAAAAATTCATCACTTCTAAAAATTCATAAATATACAGTGAAGGTCAAATTGGTGTAATTATGTAAAGCAAAAAAAAAATCTTTCAACATTACTGATAACATAGGTTTGTAAAGTCATAAATTGCAAAGTGTTAATTCTCTAAAGTCTATATGTAAGTAAATAAATATATTAAATTCATACTTGATACCCAGGAATGAACTATCAAAACATTAGATTCGAGTTAATATTTTAAGAACAAAATTAATAATGAAAAGTATTTAAACAGGGAGCTAATCAGCATGAAAGATAAATGAGGTTTATATATGTAAGCAAAATCCAAATGTGTCAAGGAAAAAAGACAGCAGTGAATTAAAAAAACTTAATTTTTTTTTTTCTAAAAAAATTCTTAAGGGGCATCTGGATGGTTTTAGTCAGTTAAGTGTCTGTCTCCTGTTCCCAGCTCAGGTCTTGATCTCAGGATTCTGAGTTCAAGCCCGGAAGTGGGCTCCACAGTGGGCGTAGAACCCACTTAAAACAAAAACAAAAAGATAACTTCATATATATATTGCTGAAGCAAACACCAAAAACAGAACTTTAGGTTTAAAAGGCCTAACTAACTACAGTAACTAAATGGAAAATACATGTAAAATTAAATGGGTTGCCAAAATAATTTAATTTGAGTAAAAATATAAGCTTCACATCCTATTACATTTATACCTGACACACGTTTAAAAAGTAAAACAGAAAATATCCAGCCATTAGAATACATGTTACTTTGATAGGAATTAGACACACAACAATCTATTTTCTGTTCACAAGGATGGATGAAAACAGTTACGGTATTAAACAGCTAGAAACTGAAAAATGCAAAATAGTAAGAAATTAGTTAAGAGAGTCTCATAATGAGCATCAAGGTATTAAATTCCCAAGAAAACGTACTCTGTAATTAAACACTAACACGAGCACAGTATGCACAAGACAGTCAACATAACATGGCTAAGACTGCTTGTCTTAGAAAGGCCTGCTTACAGGGTGGCCCTGGACTGGACTCTGAGAAACTTGTCCTTTGGGAATGTTTTCACAATTGCTTGGTAAGAGTGGCTCACTGTACCTAAATTTTATGTGCAAACACTGTTTTATGTTGACACCTTTTCCTTTTGGGAGCCTGGAATTGCGGTAAGGTGCCTATGTAACTAACCCCCAATAGAAACCCTGGGCACTGAGTCTCCAATGAGTTTTCTGAATAGACAACAGTTCACATGTGTTATCACAATTCACTGCTTAACGAATTAAGTGTATCCTGTGTGATTCCACTTGGAAAGTACTCTTAGAAGCTTGGGCCTGATTTCCTCCAGACATTACCCCATATGCCTTTTCTCTCTAGTGACTTTACTTTGTATCCTCCACTACGGTAAATGACAGCCATGAATACATCTCTATGCTAGAGTCCTATGAGTTCTCTTAACAAATCATCAAACCTGGGGGTAGGTAGTGCTGGGGACCTCTGACGGACATAGGTAACATGCATTCTTTACAAACTGAGGCACAAACATTCACTAGATAGATTTTTGCATTCACTAGATGGATTTTTAAAGTTTTATATAATGTCATTAATTTCATGTGTTACAAAAACATGTGAAATGCATTATCTACTCAAAGTCATGCCTACTGCACCTCTAAACATTTCATTAAGTCCAATTATACAGCAAACACTCCCAAAATAAACTTAGATTGTATTGTAGTTTCACTTAACAGTATATAAAATGCTGTGTTGTGACAGGTA
>NC_043701.1:65456717-65549859 GCF_006229205.1 Suricata suricatta | reverse complement strand
ACATGAAACAGAAGTTGGTGTTTTGATTTTTTACTTTGCTTTTCTGTTTGGAGTGTCATTGCAACTACTGTATTGTAAAGGATGGAAAATAATTGCATATGTTAAAAAATATGAAACTTTATAAAGTAAAAAAATAATAATAATATTAAAAAAAAACATGTGAAATGCAGCAGACATATAGGTAGAAAATCTTTAAATACTTTGAGGAAATTAGACCATTTTGATTATCAGTGTTTTTCTCTTACACAAAAAGTATTTAAAGTAATATTTCTCTAAATCCTATGATTCTTCAAATCAGATCTATGCTTTTTTTTTTTAAACAATAGTGATATGCACCCATAACAGAAAGAGGGGTTGTTAGTAATTTGGACCCTCAAAAAGTATAAAAGAATAGGGTTGATAGGAGATCTTCCCTCCACAGATTCATAGATCCATGAACACACTGGATCTCAGACACACACACACATACACAGAGCACCACACACATGTGCAAAGAGAGCCAAAGAGAGATTCAGTCACAGAGACAGGTGCCCGTGTGTGCGCGCGTGCACACCAACACCCACACACAGAGAGGAAAGAGATCCTCACTTAAATATAGAAATAAACACACACCGAAACTGAGACAAAAACAGCATGTGTTATTAATGGCAAATTAAACAAACAAACAAATCACAAACCTACTAGCTTTAATTTCCACCAGTAGCCTTAGTATATTAGTGTTAATAAAAGAAAAAATAAGGGCTGTCCAGAAAAATTGGATCTGATTTCATATCTAATATGGGAATTAATATTTAAATATAACTTATCATACATAGAAAAAAAGTAGAAATTAGCTATTTTCAACCTCTTGGTCTTTGGGGAATGACTTTGCTTGTTTTGCATGGCAATATTTTCACTCTTCCTGATATGAATCACCTACCTGTGACCTTTGGTATACTAGCAGTAATCTTGGATATTGGCTTCTTTTAACCCTGATGCTCCCTGCTCACCAGCAAGCTTCTTTCATGTGCTATAATGATAAAACTCAGCCTCAAAAATACTATAATCATAACACCTCTGTTCTTACAACTTTTCACAACATAAAAATGGCTGAAACATAAAAGTATGCTCCAAAAAAGTAGGTGGTGGACGTTAAATATAAAAGGATAAGCTAAATAAGCGTGTTTGTTCCTTTAAACGATTTCTCATAAAGTCCTATTTTGTCAGTGAAAAACATTTACAGGAGTTATGCATTAATAAAAAGTTTTTAGCATGTATGTAACTATGCATTTATATAAATAATCTAGTCATATTCAATCTGATGCAGTTTTTGATGAAAACCTAGAAGAAAGGAGGCTGGTATGGAGTAAGAGTTAGCATCTATTTCAGATGTTCTAATGCTGTCATTAAACAATCAATGCCTGTGTGTGCCACAGCTTGTAACATTAGCATTATCAGGAGAAAATAATAAAGATAGAAGAAAGGTTGAAAGGAAAAGAGGTGCACAAAGGGCACACAGTAGTAAATATCATCAGCATAGTGCCCTCACCAAATTGATTCTGTTGTTGCTCCAGGACACCCAACAACAGAGTGCCTCTCCCTGATGACAGACTAGCAGGGCAAATTGTTTTTACTGGATAATAACAAGAGCTAACACTTACTTGGTGCTTACAATGGGACAGGCACTATTTCGAAAATGAATCATGTTTTATTCATTTAATTATCTATATTTTACCTAGAGAGAAGATAATTTTGTTGTTGGTTTTCAATCATAAGAGTTAATCTTCCATACATGTTTACAAAAAGACTCATATCCACTTAGTGAATTATCTGTGGGCCACACACCAGGGTTGGCACTTCCACCAGACTTTACCTGATTTAATCTTCATAACCCTGTAAGGCAGTAATCAGACTATTATTTACCTTCATTCTATAATAAATATATTTTCCCATGGTCATCTCAGAGGTCACTAAAATTCATTTCTAAAACTCATTTTTCCCCTTTATTATTACTAGGTTTTCAGTTTAGTTCAGTTCAAAATATCTCCTAAATTTTTCAAGTACTTCAAAGTCAAGGTTACTACTGTATATTACTGAAAAATCTCCATCTTCTTAGGCGATTTTAAATCTTGTTTGCATATGTAATATCTAGATTCACATATTTCATATTAATGGTATGTAAGGAATCCGATATTCAACCAAGTGACAGGAAATTTCCATCACTGTACATTCCACTGGATAAGAAAATGACTATCTGACTAAACCAGAAAAAAATGACCATTTGACTAAACCAACAGGATAAAGTTAAGTAAACACTTCAAGCATTAATCATTAGCACAAGAGTGGTCAGATTTGAGTCCTGCCTCAAAGGCTTGCAATCTAATTAGACAACATAGCTACACACTGTCAAAAGAGATAGAATAAAAGGACCATGAGCATTAACTAAGTAACCATCAACTTAAGCTCTGACTGATTTCTTCCAAGGTCAAAAGAATTTTATTAAAAATAAAGTTCTGACAAGTAGAAAATAGCCCAAGAACATCTGGAAACATGAGAAAGAACAAAATGAAAATACAGAATCTAATATTCTGTTTATCTTAAATAATATAAATTAACCAGTTATTTCCTTACACATACAGTGCTATAGCCTTTTCTTCCTAATGTATATAATGGTTTACTAACACAGGAGTTCAACATCAAAATAATCAAAGTCAATGTGTTCTGATCTGCAAATTCTCAACTTAATAGGGGCAGGAAATGAATTTATTAGCTCTCTAGCAATCAAATTGCCGTTGATTCTTCTTATCTTGCTATCTGAGTAAATTTAAAACTGTCCTTTTTTCCCTTCTACCACACATTCCCTAAAAAAGCTTATATTTATTGGTAGGATTTATATTATTACCCAACCACCCAGCCCCATGTATAAATAGCAACTGAAAACAAATGTAGTAGAGAAAAAGCAGGAAACAAAAAGAGAATATTCTTTTTTTTTTTTAATTTTTTAAATCTTTATTTTTGAGAGAGAGAGGAACAGAGTACATGCGAGGGAGGAATAGAGAGAGAGGGAGACACAGAATCTGAAGCAGGCTTCAGGCTCTGAGCTGTCAGCACAGAACCTGAAGTAGGGCTCGAACCCACAAACGTGAGATCATGACCTGAGCCAAAGTCAGACACTCAACCAATAGGGCCACCCAGGAGTCCCGAGGATATTCTTTAGGTATGCAAGCAACACACAATAAAACAGTATACCTTCTAATGCAGCTCAGAGTAAAATGATCCCTGTTTGATACCAGACTTTCACATGGTGATTACTGTCAAATATTTTTAAGATCACTTCTACCACCCATCCCTCTCATACTAAAATTGCTGTAGGTTTTTAGATGATCTAAATATGGGTAAAGACTAGTAATGCAAACACAGAATTAGATAAGCTATATTTAAGGAACCTAATAGTTTAATGAAGCCCAACCTTTACTTTTTCATAACACACTAAAGAAATATACTACTAACAACATTACTATACAGATTAGAACTCCCTACTATTATAATAACTTTCATATTCTTACCATTAAAGTTTGTTCTCAGCAAAATTCGGCAACAAACATTTCTTATTTAAATCACCAAGTCTGTAAGTACACTGAGCAATATAATATAGTATATCTAAAATCACTAAATACAAACTTACTTTTCAGCAAAATCTTTACTTCTCCATTTTCTTTCTTGATCTCATTCATTACTTTATGCTTCTTTTTCTCTCTCTCTTTTTCTTTATCCCTCTCTTTAATTTTGTCTTTAATTTTATCTGAAAGACAAAACAAATATTTAAAATCATTTTATAATTTTCCCCCATGAACCATATTGCAATTTCTAGAGTTACAATATACCATGAAAAATCAGAATTAAAAACAACATGCCTTTTGTTTGCCCTCTAGGTTTGGAGGAAATAGATTTCCTAACTTCCTGTCATACATTAACATGGGACACATAATATACATATCATACATTGTAAAAATTTATCATTAAAAAGATTTCTAAAGATTTTTCTTCATTTAATTCACATCAATCACAATATTAGACTAACTTCAAATCACTTAAAATAACTGACAAATTGAGATAGTAAACTACAATGGAAAAAGCGCTAGCTTTGTAGTTGGCTATACCTGGATTAATACCATAACAATGAAAAAATAATCAGCCACAGTTTCCTAACCTATAAAATGGTGGTTATTACCTTCCTTATTGGTTGCTATAAGGATTAAATGAAAAAACTTATAAAATGACTATTCAGGGCCTGGTGTATATAAGACTAGATGTCAGTTCCCTTACCTTTTGCATCTTTTAAAAAGGACATGACTGATCTGGCTAGCTGGTGAGATTATGATATTAAAATAAAAGGTATAGGGGTGCCTGTGTCTCCCTCTCTCAGTATCTCTCCCCCATTCACACTCTATCTCCCTCTAGCTCAGTCCCTCCCCCACTCACACTCTGTCTCCCTCTCTCTCAAAAATAAACCTTAAAATTTTTTTTTGTAATAAAAGGTATAAGAACTCCTAGGAATTGTTGATATGCATTCTAAAAATTTTAATTTTAGTTTATAAGATGTATTGTCCTATTCTTGTTCGATCAAGCTCCTATGCTTCCAGCAAGAGAAGGTACAGAGAATAGTGATGTAGTCTTTGGTCTCAAAAAGGTTCCCATTGATTACAAAGTCATGATTGCAGCACATAAAAACTATAAAATGTCTTCTAACGTAAGAGAGATTATATAGTGTGTTTACACATACTACAGAATTTCTTAAAATCCCCCCTTACTTTCCTTCCTACAAATACTACCCTGAGGCTGTAACCACCTCATGATTAGATTACCATCTGTATCAGTACTGCCCAGTAGAAATAAAATGCTTACCTGATATGTAAATTTGAATTTTCTAATAGTCACATTAGAAATGAAAACAGGTGAAACAAATTTTAATAATAGCTAATGAATCTGTAACATTGTCACTTTAAAATGAAACCAATACTAACAAATTACTGAGATACTTTATATTCTTTTTTTTTTTCACAGTAAGACTTCAAAATCCAGTGTATATTTTATACTTAACAGCACATCTCAATTCAGAGTGTTCAACAGCCACATGAGTGACCTAGTGACTACCACACTGAACAACTTAGGTCTAGATCACTGACTTAACAAATACACATTGCTGAGTACACGAAAAGGGTTAGGGAAATACAAGTAAGTAAAGTCCTCCTTTGTTCACATATAACTTAAATACCAGAAATACATTAAGTTGTTCTCACACTTCAGATTAGTTTGCTACTCTTACTTTTTATCTGTTTATTTGTTTTCTTTTAATTTATTCTTGAGAGACAGAGAGACAGCATGAGCAGGGGAGGGTCATAGAGAGTGAGACACAGATTCCAAAACAGGCTCCAGGCTCTGAGCTAGCTGTCAGCACAGAGCCCAATGCGGGACTCGAACCCACAAACTGAGATCATGACCTGAGCTGAAGCTGGACACTTAACCGACCGAGCCACCCAGGTGCCCCTACTCTTAGTTTTTAATGTTAAAAGGCCTTGAGGAGTGCCTGCGTGGCTCAGTTGGTTAAGTGTCCCCGGCTTGAGCTCAGGTCATAATTTCACCCTGCATCAAGGTCTGTGCTGACAGCTCAGCGCCTGGAGCCTGCTTCGCATTCTGTGTCTCCCTCTCTCTCTGCCTCTCTCCTGCTCACACTCTCTCTCTCTCAACAATAAATAATTTAAAAAATTTAAATAAATAAAGTCCACGAGATCCTGTCATAGGCTGTCATCCAGCTATTAAGTGTTTGCTCCAAATAGTTGGAGCTTAGACACATATATAAATATTTCCTAAGTAAACATAAATTTTTAATGAACTATTTATGTATCTTTTACTACACTTGATCTTAGCCAAAAGGCTGAGAATTTATGTATCTTTTAAAAATCACAACTGAAAAAAATAATCATGTCTCTGCATTTATTTTCCCAATCGGCCCTGTTAGTTTTATTAACCTAAAAGTATTATTTCCGGGGCGCCTGGGTGGCTCAGTCGGCTGAGCGTCCGACTTCAGCTCAGGTCATGGTCTCGCGGTGGTGGGTTCGAGCCCCGCATCAGGCTCTGTGCTGGCAGCTAGCTCAGCGCCTGGAGCCTGCTTCGGATTCTGTGTCTCCCCCTCTCTCTGTCCCTGCCCTGTTTATGCTCTGTCTCTCGAAAATAAATAAATGCAAAAAAAGTTTGTTTAAAACAGTATTATTTCAGTAACTACTGAACTTTTAAAGTTTATTAAAGTATAATATATATACAGAAAAAAAACATGTAAGTATATAGCTCAATTTTCACATAAATAAATAGCACCTCCGGATCCGTTTTCCCTTCCAGTCTTTATATTGTTCGCCTAAGAGTAACCACGATCCTAACTTTTAACCACACTAATAGAGATAACTAGACAATTTTAATGGCAGATATATATTAGGACTATGATATAATATAAACTTACCACAGTCACAAAATATAAATATTTTTCAGAATAAAATTAAACAGGAAATAAAATAATAATATGTTTATGACCCATTTAGTAAACTTTATTTATATACTTATAAATATATTTATTTATAGACAGTATAGACTTTATTTTTTAGAGCAGTTTTAGGTTCTCAGCAAAACTGAACAGCAAGTATATACAGATTTTTCATATATACCTCCTGCCCCTATACATCCCAATTTTTAAAAACTTAAAATATACACACATTCAAAAGACTGAAAGATAATAGTGCAAATTATTAAAAGCCAATATTTTTGGTGGCACCTGAGTTGTTCAGTAGGTTGAGCCTTGGGTTTCAGCTCAGGATCTCAAGGATGGTGAGTTTGAGCCCCGCCCTGTGCTCTGTACCAAAAGACTGTGGAAGCCTGCTTAAGAGTCCCTCTGCCCCTCCCCCGCTTGTGCGCATGCAGGCGCATACACTCTCTACCAAAATAAATAAACTCAAAAAAAATTTTTAAGCCATTATTTTTTTATTTTTTTCAAGTTTATTTATTTTAAAGGGAGGGAAAGAGAGAGAGAGAGAAAAAGAGAGAGAGAGAGAGAGAGGGAGGGAGGGAGGGAGGGAATATCCCAAGCAGGCTCCCACTGTCAGCACAGAGCTAGTTGTGGGGCTGGAACCCATGAACCATGAGACCATGACCTGAGCTCAAACTAAGAGTCCTAAGAGTCGGATACTTAACCAAGTGAGCCACCCAGGCATTCCTAAGCCATTATTTTTTTTTAAACAAAATTCTATGCCCAACATGGGACTCGAATTCATGACCCCAAAATCAAGAGTTGCATGCTCTACCAACTGAGCCAGCCAGGCGCTCTTAAAATCCATTATTTTTAAGTAGCAAAAAGTTTCAAAGTTTCTGTAATAGGACCACTATCAGTTTCATAAGGTAGAAAAATAGGCCTTAGAATATGCCTTCAGGAATGATACTAAATAGTTCAAATAAAGATAAATTGAAGGTGTGAAGTCATTACATGAAAAACATCTATAAACAGTAATAATGGCATAGCCAAGGCAAGAAAAATGATTGACAACATGATTATAGCTACCTCCCACCCCACACCCAAAACCTTCTAAGGAAAGAAAGCAAACACAAATCATCCTATATATTCATAGTAGAAAAGCATTTTTTGAGGAACAACTGCTATCCCAACCCACACGCCTGTCTCCACCTGTCAACCTACCTCCACTCTTGCAAAATGTTTTGCTTGTCAGGGCATATCCTTTTTCAAAATCTAACTTCAAATTCCTCAAAATGTTCTATAATTACTATGGATAACATCAAGATGCTGAATACATTTTTACATGTTACAGGTAAACATGTTACAGCCACAAGAAAGTGGAAAACCTACAAGTTCAGAAGACCTAGGTTCAAGTTTAAGTTCTACAACCTTGATAACAAACTTTCACATCTCCCATATTATCTGTAAAATTATGTTTTAAAATACCCATCTTAACATAAGGACTACAAGCTTCATTTAAAATTAAAAAGGGTGGCAAAGAGCAGAGAAAAAACAAATACAAACAGACCCATTATAACAGTTTGAACCCAGAAAAGCAAAAGGAATATTAGAATGGAGGAATGGAGAAAGAGTAAATAACTAAGTCATTATCAAACTAGAACAAACTGCAAATTACACAGTTGAAACAGTAAATATTTGCTAAAGACATACATTATACATAAAAGTTATGATATAAAATTGATTTAAATAATTTCAAATAAAATATAAAAGGGATTTTCAAAGATATATTCAATTTATTGATTTGACAGTACATTTCAGATTTAATGCACCTAATATACTTCTACTGAGTACTTGTGTGCAAGAGATAAAAATGAATAATAGTGCTGTACTAAAGAATCTTACAATATTACAATATCAGTTGATTCATATTGTTGGTACCACTATGGAAAACCAGTTCTAAAAAAAAAGAAAAAAAGAAAAGAAAAAAAGAAGACCAGCTCTTAAATAATGAAATAATTGTTTTCTTCTGGTTATTATAAAATTTACTAGTCTACACCAGTATTACAATCATTATAAGAATATAGAATAAAAACGCACACACACATATACAAATATTAGATGATGAATCAGTCCAGTAAAAAAAAAAAGGCAGAACTTATAAAAAGCATTGTTAGAGAGTCCTTTTGAGAGATTTAAAATACATTAACAATCCATTTTAATCATTCTAATAATTTTCAAAAATGTATTATATACTTCCCTTTCAAAATCTAAGAGATATAATTTAATCTTTTCCTTATGACAAAAATTTAAACTCTCAATATCATACTCATATTGATGAACTCAAGAACAAATCAAAACAAAATTTACCTGTTCAAAACTAAAAACTTGTATTTGAGTATCATTTAATTTTTATTGTCTTAGCTGTCATTTATCATTCCACATACAAGAGGTAACAGCTATAACTTCTGGTTCATTCTCATCTGTCCTGTGCTAAAAGAATTAGACCAGGTCCGAGGCACCTGGGTGGCTCAGATGGTTAAGCAGCAGACTTAAGCTCAGGTCATGATTTCACAGTTCATTGGTTCGAGTCCCGCATCAGGCTCTGTGCTGACAGCTCAGAGCCTAGAGACTGCTTCTGATTCTGTGTCTCCCCCTCTTTGTGACTCTCTTCTGCTCACACTCTGTGTCTCTCTCTTGCTCTCAAAAATAAATAAACGTTAAAAATAATAATAATAAAAAAAAGAATTAGACCAGGTTCATCATACTATACTGTATAAAACAGTAGACAGGTTGTCTATCTCTAGCTCTATTACAGCAAATTTCACATTGTATTCTTTCTAGTTATAAACTTATCTTTCTCCTTATAATCATTTCTCCCCCACCAGTATATAGTTTATGTTCCTTGAAAGTAAAAAAGGTTCTGCCTCAAAAAATGCTTGTTTGATACACAAAACAGGTCCTGTGATATAGTAAGAAATTATTGTGTTATTTTCTATAGCACATTATGACTTTCTCTCCTTTTATGTGCTCTACGTTGATCTTTGTTAATTTTTCTTTCTTTTCCTAGACATACCACAGCAAGGAAGGAAATTCTTAGTCCATAAAGCCTTCCAGGAGTAGTTCCTCAAATTTATTTCCTTTCTTAACTGGCCTGGTTGTTTCTAACAAAAAATTCTGAGATTTACGAAGTTGTTCCTCCAAGAACATTAAGGATCCACAATTTTTCTGTCTAAGTCTCAATAAAGACAAATAATTTTCCCTAAAAGACAATGGGGTAATTTCTTTTTTATGTAGATCTCTTCAAGAAGAATTCTTAGAACACAATCCCTAAAAACTAAAAAAAAAAAAAAAAAAAAAAAAAAAAAAGGAACAGTTTGAAGAGCATCTGACTCTCGATCTCAGGGGCCAGAAGTCTGAACCCCATGTTGAGTGTTGAGGTGAATAAAATAATAAAGAATTTTAAAAAGAAATTTAAAAATATTTTAATAAAAAAGAGAAAATAGAAAAAGGTGCAAAGGATATAAAACAAATTCCAAAGAATGTTAATGTCAAATAAACATTAAAAATTTTTCAACCTTATCAGTCTTCAAAGAAACACAAAACAATATAAAAGCAGGGGGCCTGGGTGGCTCAGTTGGTTAAGTGTCCAACTTCGGGCTCTGGGGCTGACAATTCAGAGCCTGGAACCTGCTTGGGATTATGTGTCACCCTCTCTCTCTGTGCCTCCCCCACCTTGCTTGGTCACAAAAACAAACATTAAGAAAGTTAAGAAAAAAACATTTTCACCTATGAAATTGACCACTTTTCTTAAGAGTAACAGTGGCAAAGGTGAAATAAAATATGCACTTCTACCCAATGAAAAATGAGTATAAACTGGTTAAGTCCTACTGGAGAGCAATTTAACAGACTGTTGGAAAAGCAAGAAAAATGATCATTCCTTTGATCTCATAATTCCACTACTAAGATTTAATAAAAAGGAAATAAGAAGCCAGCACAAATATACACATACCGGTAGTCCTCATGTTATATTATTTATAATTGTGAAAAACTATAAATAATTTAAATGTTTAATAAATGGAGATTGGTTAAATAAAATTGGGTATTAAAATTTTTTTTAATTTTTTTTATGTCTTTTATTTTATTTGGAGAGAGAGACAAAGAGTAAGAGGGGTAGGGGCAGAGAGAAAGGGAGACACAGACTATGAAGCAGGCTCCAGGATCTGGGCTGTCAGCACAGAGCCTGACATGGGGCTTGAACCCATGGACCGTGAGATCATGACCTGAGCCGAAGCCAGATGCTTAACCGACTGAGCCACCCAGGCACCCCAACAAAATTTTTTAAAAATATTTTTACTTTTGAGAGGAAAGAGAGGGACAGAGTACGAGTGGGGGAGGAGCAGAGAGCAAAGGAGACAAAGAATCTGAAGCAAGCTCCCAGCTCCCAGCTGTCAGAACAGAGCCCTGACATGGGGCTTGAACCCACAAACCACAAGATCATGACCTGAGCCAAAGTTGGACACTTAACCAACTGAACTACCCAGGTGTCCTTAAATTTGGGTAATAATGAGAAAATACAAAGCCACTAAAAATCATGTTTGAATAATAGTTAATATCATGAGGTGGGGATAATGGCAAATTAACATATATAAGTCTATCAAATAATCGCATGTCTGGTATATATATGTGTATATATGTACAGCTGTGTGTACATATGCAAACACATACACCTTTATTTAGGTATGTCTGTGTACACCTACATAACACACACACGCACACACACGTCTTAAAACAAGGGAAATTGTTTAACGTCTATATAAGTAGTCGGACTTCCCAGTTTTCCCGCCCTCACAGCAAATGGTCAAATATTATTTAATCTCACTCCTTAAGGCAAATATCCACCTTCTGTTCTCAGGAGAAAATGAACAGGCTTTAAAACTCAGGTACCACAGGAAAGGAAAGGTGAAGCTAAAAACAAGCTGACTGTATTCCTCTAAAATGCCTAAACTGAATTGAATCAAGAAATTTTTAAAAAGGAACTTTTAGAACTTAAAAACATAGGATGCCTGTGTGGCTCAGTCAGTCAAGTGTCTGAATCTTGATATTGGCTGAGGCCATAATCTAGTGGTCGTAGGACTGAGCCCCACCTGGGGCTCTGAGCATGGAGCTCTGCTTGGGATTCTTTCTCTCTCTTTCTCTCTCTCTGCCCCTCCCCACCTCACTCTCTCTCTCAAAATCAAATAAAAATAAACATTAAATAAAAAGTAATTTAAAAACACAATGCAGGAGCGCCTGGGTGGCTCAGTCTATTAAGCATCCAACTTTGGCTCAGGTCATGATCTTGTGGTTTGTGGGTTCAAGTCCCAGGTTGGGCTCTGTGCTGACAGCTCAGAGTCTGGACCCTGTTTCAGATTCTGCATCTCTTTTCCTCTCTGTCCCTCCCCTGTTCATGCTCTATGTCTCTCTCTCAAAAATAAACATTACTACAAAAAATTTTTTTAAATAAACATTAAAAAAATTTTTTTAAATAAAAAATAAAAAACACAATAGTAAAGGAGCACCTGACTGGCCCAGTCAGTGGAACATATGACTCTTTGATCTCAGGGTTGGGAATGTGAGCCCCATGTTGAGTGTAGAGATTCACTTAAAAAAACATAAAATCTTAAAAAAAAAAAAACTGCAACAGCAAAACTGAAAAGCTAAAAAAGTCAAAAGATAAAGTTGAGATAATTTTCCAAAAAAAGAGCAACAAGGCAAAGTGAAAAACAGCAGAAAATAAGGTAACCTAAAGAATCTATTCAGAAGATCCAATATCAGATTGACATTTCAGAAAAAGAAAATAGAATTTTACAGTGAAAGAAAATATCAAAATAAATGAGAATTTTTCTCAGAAAAAAATGAGTCACCAAAATTAATACTCCGTCAAGAAATGAACACAGGGGCTCAGTCAAAAGAACATGGGACTCTTGACCTCATGGTCATCAGTTGGAGCCCCACAGGGTGTAGAGATCACTTAAATAAATTAAAAAAAAAAAAAAAAAGGATGACCACAAAGAATGGAATTCACAGTGGTAGCCCCCCTTCCCACATATACACCAAGCACATAATCATGAAATTTTATTTTCAAGAGAAGATCCTAAAAGCCTCCTGAGGAATTAAAAAAAAAAACAAAACCCATATAAAAGATCATATAACTGTGTGAAACTCTTCAACACAATAGTAGATGCTAGAAAGCAATACAGCAAGTGCCTTCAAAATGCTGAAAGAAAAGTAACATTTAACCTAGAATTATAGGGTCTGCCAAACTACCAACCAAGTAAGAGGGAAGACATAATCAGACAAGCAAAAATTCAAACATTTTTACCACATACACATCCGTTCTTAGGATATGCTTAAGTAAATTAAGGAGTAAACAAAGAAGGAAAATGGCATGAGACCAAGGAAACAGGAGAACCAGCACAGGAGGGCACACAAAAAAATATCAGTATGAAAACTGTGTAGCTGGCTCAAAGGATAACCAGTTTAGGTTGAAGTACAGTAACAGCACTGAAGAAACTACCTCCAAGAATAAAAGGGAATTGCCAAATTATCTCTTACCAAAGAACACAAAGAATACGGCAGAAAATGAAGGCATCAACATATATAAATAGATCTCCCCGGACTTATAACGGATCTCATCCCAATAAACCCTTTCACTGTAAATTGAAAATATCATTGGGGTGTGTGGGTGGTTCAGTTAGTTAAGCGTCCTACTTTGGCTCAGGCCATGATCTCACAATTCATGGGTTTGAGCCCCAAGTAGGGCTCTGTGCTGATAGCTCAGAGCCTGGAACCTGCTTCAGATTCTCTCTCTCTCTCTCTCTCTCTCTCTCTCTCTCTCTCTCTGCCCCTCCCCTGCTTGTGCACACGCTCGCTCGCTCTCGCTCTCTCTCTCTCTCCCTCTGTCTCTGTCTCAAAAATAAATAAACATTAAAAAAGAAGAAAGAAAATACCACTAAGGCAGAAATGCATTTAATACACCTAACTTAACAAACATGCTCAGAACCCTTAATTAGCCTACAGGTGGACAAAATCATCCAACACAAAGCCTACTTTATTATAAAATGCTGGATATCTCAAGCCATTTATTGGATATTGTACTCAAAGTGAAAAACAGAATGGCTATATGGGGACAGAATGGTTGTAAGCCTATGGATTGTTAACCCTTATGACCCCATTGCTGACTGGGAGTTCCCCTCACTGCCGCACCAAGCATCACGAGAGTACCCTACCATATACTGCTGGTCCTGGGAAAAGATCAAAATGCAAAAACACAGCTTCTACTGAACTACATCACTTTTGCATTATCATCAAGTCAAAAAATTGCAAGTCATTGTAAGTCAGGAACCATCTGTATGAAAAGAGAGGGCCATTTTTAATTATCATAAAAACACCCAGAAGGCCATACAGCAGAGGATCTCTGATTTGCATTGAACGATATTTGCAAAGTCAAAATAAGCACATGATTACTGTACTTTAAGGGAGTTTTATGAAATTAGGGAAGAAGCTAAGTTATAAAAGTGCTAAATTCTTATTAACCTTAGTAAGAATACAATATAGTATGTCTAAAACCAATCAGTCAAAAAATAAAAGGCACTATGAGCACTTTATTCAGAAATTTGGAATTAAGAGATAAGAACTAAAAGTTAACACCTGGGAGTAGGGGTAGGGAATGCAAAGAGTTAGGGACATTTCTCATTATAAACCTTTCAGTATTTAATTCTTTTAATTTTTAATTTTATTTTCTGAGAGAGAATACAAGCAGGGGATGAATAGAAAGAGGAGGGGGGAGGGAGAGGGAGAGAGAGACAGAGACAGAGACAGAGACAGAGAGAGAATCTTGAGCAGGCTCCACACCCAGCACAGAGCCCAATGTGGGGCTTAATCCCACAAATCGTTGAGATCATGACCTCAACGGAAATCAAGAGTCCAATGCTTAACTAACTGAGCCACCCAAACACCTCTATTTGATTTTTTAGATTAAATTTAATTTTTAAAATTGACAGTCAGCCTTCCTCTCAAAAACCCAACTCCCCACGAGAAAAACATCACAAAGATCCCAATTGAGGGATATTTTATAAAATGCCTAACCAGTACTCCTGTAACGATCAAGATAATCAAAAGCAAGTAAAGTCTGAGCAATTGCTGCAGCCAAAAAGAGCCTAAATAGACATAATGACTAAATGTAATGTGGGATCCTGGGTGGGATCCTTGAACAGAAAAAAGGACATTATCAGGGGCACCTGAGTGGCTCAGCATATATATGACTTCTGATTTTGGCTCCAGTCATGATCTCACGATTCATGAGATGGAACCCTGTGCCAGCTCTATGCCGACAGTACAGAGCCTGCTTGGGATTCTCTCTCTTCCTCTCTTGGCCCCTCCCCAATTCATTCTCCCTCTCCCTCTCTCAAAAATTAAAAAAAATTTTTTTCTTTAACATTTATTTATTTTTGAGCAACAGAGAGACAGTGCCAGTGGGGGAGGGGCAAAGAGAGAAGGAAACACAGAATCTGAAGCCGGCTCTAGGCTCTGAGCTGTTAACGCAGGACCCAGACCTATGAACTGTGAGATCATGACCTCAGCTGAAATCAAGAGTTGGACGCTTGACCAAATGAGCCACCCAGGCACTCGAATAAACTGTTTATAAAAAAAGGACACTGGGTAAAAATAAAAACTAAGGAAACTTGAATAAAGTATGAACTTTAGTTAATGATAATGTATCAATATTAGTTCACTAATTGTGACAAATTTATCATATAAATACAAAATTTCAAGAACAAAAGTGAGAAAATTTCAAAAGACCATCTTTCTGTAAATCTAAAACTATTCTAAAATTGAAAGCTTACTACAATTTATATTTATATAAATTTATAAAGGCAAAACTTAATTATACAAAAGAAATGCAGTGCTTGCTTGCTTCAGCAGCACATATACTAAAAGTGGAATGATACAGAAAAGATAAGCATGGTCCCGGAGCAAGAATGACATGCAAATTCATGAAGCATTCCATATGTATGGGACAGATGGCGGCTGCACTTGTGGTGAGCACAGCATATGTATAAACTGTCAAATCACTATTTTGTACACCTGAGGCCAAAGTGCCATTATGTGTCAACCATAATCAAATTCACAGACACACACAGGTTGTGTGTATGACTAATATTATATTGTGTGTCAGCCATACATACATACATAACACAGATACACACAGTTTCTGTGCATGTATATATAAATTTCATTCTATGTAATGGACAGAGCTCCAAGACACACTGTCAAGTAAAAAGAGCAAGCTGCACAAAAACGCATATAGTACATTTAGGTTTTTTGAAAATAGGCTACATATTTTCTGTGTGTGTGTGTGTGTGTGTGTGTGTATACATATATATATATGTAAATGCATACAAAAAAAATCTGGAAGGAAGAACACAAAATACCTAACAGGACTTACTCCTATGGAAGGAACAAAAAAGCTTTTTAAAAAAATGTTTTATGTTTATTTATTTTGAGAGAGAAAGAGAAAGAGACAATGTGTGCACAAGCAGGGGATGGGTAGAGAGAAAGAGAGACAGAATCCCAAGGAGGCTCTGCACTGAGAGTGCAGAGCCGGGATAAGGGGCTTGAACTCTCAAATTGCGAGACAGTGACCTAACCTGAGATTAAGAGTCTGACACTTAAACCAACTGAGCCACCCAGGTGCCTCCTCCCCAAAATTCTTGATTCTTACTTTATGTACTTCTAAATCATTTGAAATTTCTACAACAGAGAGGGATTCATATTTACTACTTATGTATTTAAGTCCTTAGCATACATCTCTTTCCTGAAAGAATTGAAAATTATGTTTAGCAAATATTTTTAATTAGCACCTGGGTGGCTCAGTCAATTAAGCAATTAAGCATCCAACTTGTGGGTTCGAGCCCTGTGTCGTGCTCTGTGCTAACAGCTCAGAGCCTAGAGCCTGCTCTGGATTCTGTGTCTACCTCTCTATCCCTCCTCTGCTGGCACTCTGTGTGTGTTATGTCTCTCTCTCAAAAATAAATTAACATCAAAAAATTTTTTTAAAGATTTAGAATCATTTAAGGTGTATCAGAAGGAAAGAAATAAGAAAAAAAAAACCTTCAAACTAACAGTGAATTAATATATAACCTAATACACAAACACAGATGAAAATGTTATTTTTCCAAAGTCCTTACTTCTTTAAAATTGTTCAAGCACATTTCTAATTCATTTATATACATTATCTTAAGTTTATGTTATAGTTAACAAAAATAAAAAAAAGGAGAAAATGATACAATTATACATCTATTCTGAATATGTATATATACATACACTATTTGTTGGATTTAACAGCTTTTAAGGAAAAGAGAGAAATCCTATAGTACACCATGACTCATTAAAGCACAGAGTTTTGTTTAAAGAAGGATCTTCATAGAGGTTCATTAGATCTTTTTCATAAAGAGTCAGAGGGGCACCTGTCTGGCTCAGTTAGTAAGCTCTTGATCTCAGGGTCTTGAGTTCAACTCCTCCCTTGGGCATAGAGCTTACATTAAAAAATAATAATAATTAAAAATAAAAAATAGGGGCACCTGTGTGTCTCAGTCAGTTAAGCACCCTACTTTGGCTCAGGTCATGATTTCATGGTTTGGGAGTTCTGAGCCCAGCATCGGGCTCTGTACTGACAGGGTGTAGCCTGGGGCCTGCTTCAAGGTCTGTGTCTCCCTGTCTGTGCCTTGCCCACTCATGCTCTGTTTCTCTCTCTCTCAAAAATACATAAGCATCAAAAAAATAAAATAGAGGCATCTGGGTGGCTCCATTGGTTAAGCATCTGACTTTGGCTCAGTTTCATGATCTCACAGTCCCTGGGTTGGAGCCCCACATCAGGCTCTGGGCTGACAAATCAGAACCTGGAGCCTGCTTCAGATTCTGTGTGTGTTTCTTTCTCTGCCACTCCCTCACCTGCACTCTGTCTCTCTCTCTCTCTCTCTCTCTCTCTCAAAAAATAAACAACCATTAAAAAAATAATAAATAAAATAAAAATAAAAAGGAAGTATACCTGTTTCAAAAAAAACAAAACAAAACTATTTTATGTTTATTTATTTTTCAGAGAAAGAGACAGAACATGAGCAGAGGAGGGGCAGAAAGAGGGAGACACAGATCCGAAGCAGGTTCCAGGCTCTGAGTTGTCAGTGCAGAGACCGACATGGGGCTCAAACCCACAGACCACAAGATCGTGACCCGAGTTGAATTCAGACGATTAACCGACTGAGCCACTAAGGTGCCCCCACACTACCTGTTTTTAAGGAGTGTAGGCGGTAGAATTTCCTACTGAAGACTTCAGTTATAATACATTCTTATACCACACACCTCCAAGAGGCTTCAGGCTATGACAGTTTTTCCTGCTTTTCACATGTGCAATGATTCACACTGTAATAATACAGTCTGTGAAATCAGCTAGTCTGAACAACACTGACCTCCCTAAACACCTTCCCCAGATAGGAGTTAAGTATAGCTAGAAAGAGATCTGAGAACAAGCAAGACACAGAAGAAAAAGAGAGATAATACAGAATTTAAGTGTGAAAATAGAAGAGAAGGTAACATTACAAAAATGTAAAGAAAAAGATAAAGGATATAGTAAAAAGAGGAGCAATGCCTTCTCAGCCTTATTTCCTTGATCCTCACGGCAAAAGACATTACTAACCTCTTCCTCAAAACTCCTTCCTAAGTCTCAGTGGCACTGCACTATCCTGTCTACTCAGTAACTCAAGATCCTATCATCAAAACCTGTATATTCTCATTAGGATCTACCTTAAGCATGCCTCTTTCTCTCTTCTTTTTACATACTTGCCTAAAAATGGATTCCTAGGATTCAAACTATAACTGTTATAGCTGTTATAACTGGTAAATAAATCCCCAGACTAATATCTCAACTCAGCCTCTTGGCCAAGCTCCACCAATTCATTTCCATAAGAAATATTTAACACCGGGGGAGGTGCCTGGGTGGCTAAGTGGGTTGAGCACTGGACTCTTGATTTCAGCTCAGGTCATGATTCCAGGGTCATGTGTTCAAGCCCCACATAGGGCTCAGTTCTAAGCACTGGGCCTGCTTGAAATAATCTCTCCCTCTGCCCCTCTAATCTGCTCGCACTCGCTCTCTCTCTCTCAAAATAAAAAGTAAAAAATATATTAAAAGAAAAAAAAGAAATATGTAACAACTTGGGCGCCTGGCTGGCTCGGTGAGCAGAAAATGCAACTCTTGGTCTCAGGGTTGTGAGTTAGATCAAGCTTCACAGTGGGTATAGAGATTACTTAAAAAAATTTTTAAGTCTTTAAAAAAAAAAAAAAAAGAGGGGCGCCTGGGTAGGTCAGTCGGTTGAGTGTCCGACTTCAGCCAAGGTCATGATCTCATGGTTCATGAGTTTGAGCCCCATGTCAGGCTCTGGGCTGACAGCTCGGAGCCTGGAGCCTCCTTCGGATTCTGTGTCTCCCTCTCTTTCTGCCCCTCCCCAAGCTCACACTCGCACTCTGTCAAAAATAAATAAAAACTTAAAAAAAATTAATAAAAGAAATATTTAACATAAAAATTATCATCTTTCTCATATAAAGTTCAAGCTCTCTTTTTAATTCCCTGTTTATGTTAATGTACAACATCCTCCAACATAAAAATTCTCAAAACCTTTATAATACTTCCTTCTTCAGTTTTCCCCTAACATTAAATCACTTTCTCAGTTCAGTCTGTTTTCCCAGTGAAATATGTCCATCTTCCTTTCCCTTTCCATAGCCATCACATAACTGATTAATTATCTTTTGAAACAAGTGACCTTCCTAATTACAGTTTCTCTCTCCACCAATCCACTGAGCAGTGACCAAAATATATTCCTTTAAAATACAGTTGGTCATGTCACTCTCTTCTACTTTAAATAAATGATCAAAACCAACCTACATAAAATGAGAAAATCCCCACAGTCTGCCATTCAAGAATCTACATATTCAAGACACATTTTAATTTCTTCTACTGTGTATTTACACAAGATTCCAGACTGATTCATTACAACTGAATCCAATATTTTTATTAATACCATTTAGTTAGAATGCCTTTGCCCATCCCAACTCTTTGCCGACGAAAATCCTACATATTCTGCAAGATCTAGCTGAAATTCAGCTTTTCATTAAGGACTCCTTGATCCCTTCAACTTGA
This sequence comes from Suricata suricatta, assembly GCF_006229205.1. NCBI lineage: Eukaryota > Metazoa > Chordata > Mammalia > Carnivora > Herpestidae > Suricata > Suricata suricatta. The sequence goes on along the minus strand of NC_043701.1, from coordinate 65,530,132 downwards.
AATGACCACTGCCGCCTTCTCCCTCTCTTATGATTTGAATTCTGTTTCTTTGTGTACCTGTTCTATCTGCCCTATTGGATTATAAACTCTCTTGTTTACTATATCTAATTTATCTTTGTCATCTTCTATAAAACTCGGAATAGTGTTTTGCACATAATTGATGCTCAAAATGAATGAAGATTCCAGAGGGCAAAGGATGAAAAGGGTTAATGTAACTAGAAGTAAATTATTCCTGATAATCATCTGAAGGGTCAGCTATCACAGAAGACCACCCCCCAAAAAGGCAACATGTAGAAACAGAAACAAGATGAGTAACAATACAAAGTGCCTCTTACACTGCAGCTAATAATCTTTCCAATTAAATTATAAACGCTTGAAGGCAAGAAATATAAACAGCTCTCCTCTGCATTCTCCTACACAATGCCCAGCAAATGGCAGTCAGTAAATAAATGTTTGTTGAAACATTTAAGAAAGAAGCAGAAGGGGGCGCCTGGGTGGCTCAATCAGTTAAGTGTCAGGCTTCGGCTCAGGTCATGATCTCACGGTTCGTGGGCTCGAGCCCGCATCAGGCTCTGTGCTGACAGCTTGCTCAGAGCTGGAGCCTGCTTCAGATCCTGTATCTCCCTCTCTCTCTGACCCTCCCCTGTTCGTGCTGTCTCTCTCTGTCTCTCAAGAAAAAAAAATTTTTAAAAAGAAGCAGAGGACAAATTAGAGAACTTGTGATATAATGAAAGAAAGTAAATACTTTTATTGGTATTTTATAAGACTCTAAAAATAAATAAAACCAATAGCAGAGCTGTGACAAAAAGCATTAAGATAGTGTTGAAGTGGGACAGTTGCCAAAAAGGCTTCCACAAAATTAGTTTTTTTCATAAGAACAAATTAAAGATTTCCCCTACTCTCCTCATTTTACAGAGAAAAATGTCAGGGATCAGAGCAGGTAAGATTTCTCAGGGACAAAGACTAAGTGGCAGAACTAGGAAAACTCCCAGACAGGTCCCTCACTATCAAGTTAAAAGCTCCTATTGCCATACTTTAGGAAAGAAAACCAAAAATATAATAAGAATCCTTCGGACCATGGATGTTTCATTGTATTCATCGAATAGTAGGTAGTTCCTAACTTACAACCTGCACACAGAATACGTAGTAACATAATAGGGTAAGGAATAACATAGAAATGGTTTCAGAAACTTGGAAGACAAAGAAGAAACCCCTTCCTTTCTAATTAAAGGATGCCTGAGATGTGACAGGCATGAGGCATATGGTATTTAAAATACCCAAGTCCTCTAGAGTTGTCTGCTCATCCATAGTAAGGGGAAAATGCTAAAAGGGTGAAAGATCCTCCTGAACTTAACTGTAAAACTTGCTACATGTTAGAACCCTGAGCTTTGAAAGACCTGTGCGGTTCCAGTAAGTAAGAACCCAACGACTTGGGAACTGCTAACCTGCAGAAGGGCTGTGGAGCTTCTGTTGCTTCTACTTGCAAAATCAGGGGCTTCTGCTCACTGAGCTCTGATGACCCTTTCTCTTCTAATGTGCCCCGATTCTGTGCTTCTATTTTCTTATGAAGGGGAAAAATTCAGTGTAATGACTCACACAGCAACAATGTCCTACATTTTGTACAGTAACGCAAAAAATGTTTCTGCCTGAACATATTATGAGGAAGTTCATATTGTACAATATTTATCTCTCTTACTATTCAGGGAGAGCCGGCTGCTTTGGCTAACATACTGAAACCAAAAAAAACAAGGAAAAGAATGTTGAAAATGATATAGTTTAAGACAGCTGTATATTAAGAAACTCTTAGTGTACTGTAATACAATGGAAATAACTCAGGCTTTGTAATTAGACATATTTAATTTCTAGCTCTCCCACTGACGCAAATTACTTATTAACTATATTGTGCCTCAGTATTCTCAATTGTTAAAGATAATAGCACTTATCTTTTTAGACTTTTTATGGAGATTAAAGGCAACATATGCATTATTTCCAACTATCCCCAGTTTATATTATGGGCACTGGACAAAGGTAGCTATCATTAAATATAAATAGATTTTTATTATCTATTAACATGCATAGAGTGACAAAATAGGATAGTAATAGTAGTCACAAGAATACAATCACTAAAAGGAGAACAAGAAAATTATTATAGATGTACCTACATGAAAGCCCACCAGGCATAACATGAAATAGCAGGCTGGGATCCTTCTTGTACCATTATTAAAAACTTCAGGTTTCCTTCACTGATCTACCAGGAAAGACCTGCTTCTAAATACTTGTTCTCCTCTCAATATATTGTAAAACAAAGATATAAAGAAGTGAGACTTTATACATGGTGTGTAGATTATAAATTAAATCACTCTGGTAACTAAAGTTTATTATTATTTATTATTAACTGTCATATTAAATGTGACCCACATACAACCTGGGGCATTCTAGACCTCTAAGTCAACATTATACAATTACATTATTTAATTAAAACTATAATCTACAATGCAGAGAGTAAATCATATAGTTCTTCTTGGTTAATGATATCATATATGGGAACCACTACTTTTACTGTATACACTTGTTTTTTCATGCAATCAAAGTTCTAAATTTTACAAAGTTAATGGAGCACCTGGGTGGCTCAGTCAGCTGAGCATCGGACTCTTGACTTGGGTTCAGGTCATGATCTCACAGTTTTGAGATAGAGAGCCCCATCAGGCTCCACGCTGGGCATGGAGCCTACTTAAGATATTCATTCATTCATATTCTCTCTCTCCCCCCTCATCCTTCCCCCACTTGTGCATGCATACACACGCTGTCTCTCAAAACTAAAAGAGTGAAGGGCTAAAATAAAGATGTTCAGCAATATGTAATGTCAGAGGTACAAAAAGAATCAAGTATCTAGAAACTATTTCCTTCCTTTAACTTTATGATATTGCAGAGACGTTTTCCTATCTAATTCTATGAATGTTACACTTCAGATAATGCTCTCTACCTTCATCTCTTGACTGAAATCCTATCACACTATCCTTCAACTATTCTTTCAACTATTCCATCCACCCTGCCTACTGCCATTTCCACTAGTAGTACCTCTACTTTCCATTTGTCTTGTGGTATTTAATTTACTGCACTAATAATTACTTTTTCTAGTATCCTGCTAGATTAAGGTACTTGAAGGCAGAAGCTTTATATTGTTGATTTTGTCATTTTTATTAAAACCTACCACAGAACCTAAGCACTAAAAATGTTTGTCAAACTCAATAGTTATACTGTGCTAATAGGATCTGGGATTTCAAAGATGAACACAGTGCTTGAAGTACCACAAAGAAATAACTTCCTGAGTATTACTAAGTATCTTAATGTAACTCAACTGTTCCTGATTATGAAGAATTGATAGCCTTTCACTATTATATAATTACATACCCAACTACTAGGTATATGTAGAAAACTCAAAAGCTTTCTTATATACCAGTAACAATCTAAAAGAACTCTCCAAATGAAACAAAATGAAAGAAGAGAATGCCAGAATGAAACAAAATGCCACAAGAAAACTCATAATCTTTATTAAAAATCAACATACTTTATAGAGATATATAAGAATATAAGGGTAGATAATGACCTACATGTAACTTTTTTTTTTAACTGTTTATTTTTGAGACACAGAGCATGAGCCGGGGCGGGGCAGAGAAAGAGAGAGACACACAGAATCCAAAGCAGGCTCCAGGCTCTGAGCTGCCAGCACAAAGCCCAAAACGGGGCCTGAACTCACAAGATCATGACCTGAGCTGAAATGGCACGCTTAACCAACTGAGCCACCCAGTTGCCCCAAGACATATATGTAACTTCTGAATATAAAGAAAATTCTATAATATTATTTTCCTTAATTTAATCAATACATTTAGTGAAAAATCCTAGGTGATTGGTAGGGGTGGGAGAGTGGACTTTACAAAATAATTCTCAAGTTAATCAAGAAGGAAAAATAAGAGTAAGGGCACTTTGATCCAACCCTCAAATACAGAAATTTTCAAAATGCACTGTAGTCCTAAAGGTAAAACCTAAACCTATGAAGTATTAAAAGGAAATACAGGAGGAAAAACCTGTGTGATTCTGGGAAAGCCCTCTCAGTTAAGACCAAAAGCATATTCCATAAGATAAATTACAAAGTGGACTTCACAAAAATTAAAATTTTCTACAATTAAAAGTTTGAAGGACAACATTAAGGGATTGAAAAGCCACAGAACAGGAGAATATATTCGTGAAATGCATATCTGATAATGAACTTGTACACAGAACATAGAACATTCACAATTTGAAAATAAGAGTAACAGATAATCTGAATAGACACTTCACCAAAGAAGAGAAAAGGGTGGAAAATAAGCACATAAAACAATGCTCAACAGGAGCAATTAAGGAACAGCAAATTAAAGCCACACTGAAATACTGCTACATACCCACTAGGATGACTAGGATGTTAGTAAACTAACAAAATCAAAGGTTGGTGGGAATGAAAAACGTACAGCAACTTTAGAAAAGTATGGCAGTTTCTTATGAAGTTAAACATAAACTTACCATACAACCCAGTGATCCCATTTCTAGGTATTTGCTCAAGAGAATAAAAACATGTCAACCACAAGATTTGTCTGTGAATGACTCTAGCAGAAACAAAAACCCAAAACCAGAAACAATCCAAATGTCCATCAATGGCGAATGAAAAAACAAACTGTGGTATCTCTATGCAATGTACTACTATTCAGAAATAAAAGCAATGAGGGGTTGCCTGGGTGGCGCAGTCAGTTAAGCATCCAAATTTTGATTTTTGGCTCAGATCACAATCCCTGAGGTCATGAAATAAAGCTCAATGTGCTCCTGCTGAGCGTGGAATACTTAAGATTCCCTCTGCCCCTCTCCTGCTATTACTCACTGTCTCTGTCGAAAGAAAGAAAGAAAAGAAAAGAGAGAGAAAGAGAGAGAGAGAGAGAGAGAGAGAGAAAGAAAGACAAAGAAAGACAGAAAGAAAGAAAGAAAGAAAGACAGAAAGAGAGAAAGAGAGAAAGAGAGAAAGAAAAGGAATGATTAATGCAACACCACTGATAAGTCTCAAAAAAGCAATATGCTAAATGAAAGAAGCCAAACATGAGAAAGAGTGTAGGATTCAACTTTTTTTGACATTCTGGAAAAGGATTTCCATTTATAATGCCATTACACATTTGGTAAACACATGCAGATTAAAACCACAAAATATCCTCTTTGTGGGTGCTTGGGTGGCTCAGTCTGTTGAGTGTTCAACTTCACCTCAGGTCATGATTTCACAGTTCATGGGTTTGAGCCCCACACTGGGCTCTGTGCTGACAGCTCAGAGCCTGGAGCCTGCTTCCGATTCTGTGTCTCCCTCTCTCTGCCCCTTCTCCACTCATACTCTCTCTCTCAAAAATAAAATAAAAAATGAAAAAATAAAATATCCTCTTTGTATAATGTATTGATAAACTTCATTTTTTGAGATTAAAGTATATGAAATGTCGATTCTGATAACTCAAACTGAGTCAAACACAATATAATTATTAGCGTTTACACAGTGTCTTTCCTTTCTAGTTCTCATGCCCTTAATACCTGCTTCTTATGCTCACTTGACAATTTAACCATTGTCTGTGAGCTGCTGGTCAACTTCTCGTCCCATTATCACTTTTCTGCTGTTCTTAGTTGGAAATACATGCCCAAAATTTCCTGAATAACAAGCAGGCATCTCTTCTGAGCAGGCAGAATGGGCTAACAACAAGTACTACTCATTCATTTCCCAAGTACTTATCGAGTACCTGGAGGTACCCTGACCTGAAAGAAAAGAACCACAACCCCCAGATTTCACTGGCTATGTCTAGTGAAGACAACTGAATAAGTGATTAAAATGAAGTGAAGAAAAGTCAAGATAGAAGAAATGTAAGGTGACATGGGAAGAGACAGCAAGAAGACCTACCCTAATCTACGGAATAACAAAGGCCTTCCTTTCAAGTGGAGTCCTGATAGATGAGTAGACATTAGCTAGGTGCAGTAGAAATGTGGAACCAGGGACGGCAGAATAACAGGTACAGAAAGTCCTAGGCAGCAAGGAGCACTGAGAAGTTGAAGAATTAAACAGGAATATGATCATCCAAGAATTGGAGGACATTTTTAGAAATTTGAACATCATCTCATAAAGAGAAGTGACATGATCACATATGCATTCAGATCTCTAATTATCACTTAGGCTGTAGCGTGAAGAATGAATTGAAAGATCACAAACCTGAAGTAGGGAGCCCATTAAAGAGGCGGTTATACAATAATCTACGCTAGAGATAATGGTAATTTGAACTAAGACTAGAAAGGACCAATGAAAGGAGACAGATATGAAAGATAGCAATTAGAACTAGTAAGACGTAGCTACAGGTTAGATGAAGTTAAAGTGTAGAATCAATCCAGTTTTAAAGTTTGAGCCATTAGATATATGATAGCACTGAGACAAAGAACATACAGAGGAAGACAAATTTGAGTAAGGAAGGCTATGAATTTTGACTACACTAATTCTACAGCCCTATGGAATATCTAATAGGGATTATGTCAAGAAGGCAGTTGAATATTTGGATCTAAAACTCCAAACTAAACTAACACATGGAGAATGCTAACAACAGACATTAAGAAACCAACAGGGAGGGGCGCCTGGGTGGCTCAGTTGGTTGAGCGTCTGGCTTTGGCTCAGGTCATGATCTTGCAGTTTGTGGGTTCGAGCCCCGCATCGGGCTCTGTGCGGACAGCTAGCTCAGAGCCTGGAGCCTGCTTCAGATTCTGTGTCTCCCTCTCTCTCTGATCCTCCCCTGCTCGTGCTGTCTCTCTCTGTCTCTCTCTAGAAAATAAATAATAAACAGAAAAAAAAATTTTTTTTTAAACCCAACAGGGTGACTAGCAAAGCCAGAGAGAGTACTGTATAACTAAACCAAACACTAAATAGTAGCCGCAAAGGTAAGGAAAATGGTGGGTAAGACCGAAAGAGGGAGGACTAATGTGAGGTAAATTGTAAGACGATGTCTAATTCTGATTTTTTAGAACCCCTTTCAAAGCTGTGAACAGCTGGTTACCTAAGAACTAAGGCAGGATCTCACGTTATTTGTTCCTCACCAAAAAACCAATGGTTGTTGTCTGCCACTGTAAGTGACTTTTAAAATGGTGGCCTCCACAGATGCAATAATGAAGCATATACACACTAACTGAACAGAATCTCCTAAACATTTTAAAACTTTAGGGGAACCTGGGTGGCTTGGTCAGTTGGGAGTCCCACTTTGGCTCAGGTCATGATCTCACAGTTCATGGGTTCGAGCCCCATGCTGGATTCAGTGGTGACGGCTCAGAGTCTGGAGCCTGCTATGGATTCTGTGTCTCCCTCTTTCTCTCAGTCCCTTCCCTGCTCATGCTCTTTCTCTGTCAAAAATAAACATTAAAAAATTTTTTTTTAATTTTTAAAGTTTACACATTGACTCACCATTATTTGGAGCTTCATGTGATAAGAGAACACTAATACAAGGTACTTGATTATATCTCAAACTTATATCCATCTTTTCCAACCAGGTCTCCTGCAAGCTTACCTACATTTTTTCAATGATATGCTTATTCTCTCCATCTGAAACAACAAAATTAAATATATAAATCCTCCTTTCTTGCTATATATTTAATATTCATGAAGCCCTAACATACATTCCCTCTCAAAATCTTTTCTGGGGTGTCTGAGTGACTCAATTAAGTGTCTGACTCTTGATTTCCGCTCAGATCATGACCTCAGTTTGTGAGATCAAGCCCTGTGTTGGGCTTCACACTGACAAGGAGGAACCTGCTTGGGATTCTCTCCCCCTACTTTGTCTGCCCCTGCCCTGCTAGCACTCTCTCTCAAAATAAATAAGCTTAAAACACACACACACACACACACACACACACACACACACACACACACACACACACCTCTCCCCCTACTTTGTCTGCCCCTGCCCTGCTAGCACTCTCTCTCAAAATAAGCTACACACACACACACACACACACACACACACACACACACACACACACACACACCCTTTTCCTTCCCAGGTCCAGGAGTCCCAATCATCTTACTACTAAAATCACTTCATTTTACTACTGAAGTATTCTCCAATATCCCCGTCTCTAATTTTTCTCTCAGCCAATTCATCCTACACAGTGCTAACAACTTAGTATTCCTAAAATATCAATTTGAATAAATTATCACTCATTAAAAAAAAAAAAAACCTGTGCCTTGCTGTTGCCCACAGAATGAAATCTGAACTCCTTATCCTGGCAAATAGAAGGCATATTGTGGCAAACTTTCAACTGGCATGCGGTGTCATTTCCCAACTTTGTACAAAATCACCAATCCCAGCTGAATGGTTCTATTCACAGACCACTGAACATGCCATCCACACTCCTGCTTCTGTCTCTAGGATCTTGTTCACACCACCCCCTCTAATAAACCTGTCTCCACCATCTCCATTTACTTAAGTCCTATTCTTCTTTCAAAGTCTCGTTATTTGGTAAACTAGCTCACAATGTAAGGTGCAATTCTGGATGAAGGAAATTTAAAAACATTAACCCAGTTTGCACAATAGTTTACAGCCAGAGCTCTAAAGTCAAACTACATAATGATCTAAAATTTAGATTGCCTGTTTATTTAATATCCTTGGTAAGTTAAATTTTCTGGGCTTCCACACAGTACTTATAAAAGGCTAATATCTAACCAAACTTTAAAGATGTTGTGAAAATTAAATAGAAACACATATATGAAGTGCTGAATACAGTTCTGTATTATTATTGTTGTTGTTGTTTCTGTCCTCAAGAAACTTAAATTCTAGCTCAAGTTGCATCCAATTTGTCACTGCATCAGCATGTGGCCCAACTCAACAAGCCCTGACAGAATTTACTAATTCTGATATTTTCATCAGCCTAAAAGTTGGAAACTAGAAAATGGTGACTACTCCCTTAAAGTATAAAGCTCATCAGTGATTCAGCCAGAAAATGAATGTCTGGGGACATCCACTTTTCAGAATATTGTTCCATATGTCAAACCACTGAAAGTGGTTCTGAATTAAATAGTATCTAAAGAAAGTGTATAGGGGCACCTGGGTGGCTCAGTCAGTTAAGCCTCTGAGTTTGGCTCAGGTCATGATCTCACGTTTGTGGGTTTGAGCCCGGCGTCAGGCTCTGTGCTGAAAGCTCAGAGCCTGGAGCCTGCTTCAGATTCTGTGTCTCCCTGTCTGTCTGCCCCTCTCTCTCTCATGCTCTGTCTCTCTCTGTCTCAAAAATAAATAAAACATTAAAAAAAAATTTTTAAATACCCTTTACCTTTATAAAAAGGGTTACCAATACCCTTCTTATAAAAAAAGCTAACAAGAGTAGCTACTTAAATCTGTAATGCAAAGAAGACAAATAAAATTAATATCTTAAGGGGTGCCTGCGTGGCTCAGTAGGCTGAATGTCTGACTCTTGATTTTGGCTCAGGTCATGATCCCACAGGGTCATGAGATGGAGCCCCACATCAGTCTCTGTGCTGCATGTGGAGGCTACTTAAGATTCTCTCTCCCTCTAACACTCATGCTCTGTTAAAAAAAAAAAAAAAAGTATTGTTTTTTCTTCAAATCAATCAGAGAACAATGCAAAGATCATAAAATAATTACTATAATGATGCCTGATCTGAGAAATTGATATAATCTAATTAAACTGGAATTCATATAGGCATACGGCTAATTTATATTAGTCAACAGAGGACATTATGTAATAGAGATTATAATTTTGAAATATATATAGTTTTTAACACAGTATACTAATAAATGTTCACTATATTAAAAGAGACTAGTAGGGATTTATTTTCGGCCCGTTACCAATATAGTAACAGATCACCATTCGTAACTGGACTACTGCAGTCAATCTTTTACTACAAGCACTCTGCAAGGAGCTTTCCAAAATTCAAACTATGGTGAATTAAGAATTCAAGACACATGTTTACCATAAAAGTCTCATCATACCAATGAACTTATTTACTTTGGTACCCCAAACCAAAATAGACTGCCAAATGTTAATCTATATATAAGAGTAGCAATTTATTTTGAATTCCTTATTCCCAAATCTAATTCATTTTTTATTTAGAAATAGCTTGATATCATTCTTTAAGCCCAACAGAATGTGTGACTCAGGCAGAAATCATTAATTGATACTGAAGCTATCAGGTAAAAAATAACTGAGAAACTGGATATTCACAAAGCATCAACACACAGATTACAAACTAAATGTAAACCAAAAAATGAACTATAATAATAGGGACAATGGTCACCTCAACCAATTTACTAATGGCACAATCTAGGTATTACATGCCTCCTGATGGGATCACCTATGAAATAGTCTTACCAAAACTATTTAATCTGCATTTAGTCAGCCCAGATCTTGATACCTAAGTTCCAGTTTATAATAAAAGCACCACGACATGGATGTAGATATTACTTAAAAATAAAATCTTTAAAAATAAAAAAATAAAAACCGCAATGAAACAAATGTTTAAAAATCATGAATATAAAAAAATTTACAAAGTAACAGGTATGCTGAGCTAGAATCTTCAAAAAAATAAATCTCAGGGAGCCTGTGTGGCTCAGTATTAAGCCTCTGACCCTTGGTTTTGGCTCAGGTCATTATCACATGGTTCTTCAGATCAATCCCCAAAAAGGACTCTGCTATGACAGAGTCTCTCTCTCCCTCTCTCTCTGCCCTTCACACACACACACACTTTCTTTCTCTCTCTCTCTCTCAAAATAAGTGAATAAACAAAAAAAATTTTACAAAAAGTCAATGTCACATGAAGAAAAAATGTGAGGATAGTTCTAGATTAAGATAAACAGATGTAGTATGTTTGAGGCAAAATGGGGAAACTGGGGGTTATTGGAAGACTTTGAATATGCACTGGCTGTAATAATTATTTTCCCTGAAGTTTTGATGTTGCAGTTATGTGGTTACTTTTAGAAGATAACAGCGGAACTCTTTGAGAATGAAGTATCGTGATATCCTTTAAGTGATTCAGTGTTTACATATGATAAAATATTAATAACTGTTGAATCTAGAAGGACAATATAAGATCATTGTTATTATTCTCTCAGCTTTTCTGTAGGCCTAAAATTTTTTTGTAATAAAAATTCAGGAAAAAATAAAAAGTTGGAAAAAGTTTGAGAGTTCATCCTCACTTTCTTCTTCCTGTTTATCACAGTCTAAAGGGAAAAAAAATTAACGGTAACACTGTGTAGTTAGGCTCAGACTCTGGCAAAAATGGGGTTGATCCAAATTCTTTACACATTAGCTATGCAACTCGAAGCGAGCTAAGAAAAACTCAGAGTTTTAATCTAAAAATATTGAGATAATACCATGCACATGACATGCACTCAACAAATGCCTTTCCTTTCTCCCAGCAAACCCCAAATTTTATTTCCGAAACTGTTGTGGCTGACTGCACACTGACTTCACAAGCCTCTGCTCTAATTTAAACATTATTGGGAGTCTTTTATCAGCTTACTTATTTTTTTAACTTTTATTTTTTTGGAAGAGGAAGAAGAGAAAGCACACAGCGGGGAGGAGGAGGGAAAGAGGGAGGGAGACTTTTAAGCGGACCCCACACTCAGAGCTGTGCCCCGGGGCAGGGCTCAATCTCACCACCTGGGATGGGCTGGGGCTGAAACCCAGATGCTCAACTGAGTGAGCCACCCAGGTGCTCCCGGTCTGCTTAGTTTGCTGATACTAAATAGTTAACCCAATCCTGGGGCACAGCTGGTGGGAGTATAAAATGATATAACTGCCATGGCAAACAGTGTGGCAGTTCCTTTAAAAAACTGAAAGATTAGCATAGGATCCAGCAGTTCTACTTCAGGACACATACCCAAAAGAACTGAAAGCAGGGACTCAAACAGGTATTTGTACACCCATGTTCACTGCAGCATTATTCACAAAAGCCAAAAGGTAGAAGAACCTGAGTGTCTATCAAGGGATGAATGTTTAAACAAAATGTGGTATATACCTACAATGGAATATTATTCAATCTTAACAAGGAAATTCTGACACCATGAATGAATCTTGAAGACACTATGTTAAGTGAAACAAATGTGTCACAAATGGACAAATTGTTTATGACTCCACTTATACGAGGAAGTGCTTACTCAAATTCAGAGGCAGAAAGTAGAATGGTGGTTGCCTGGGGCTGCTTGGCGCGAGTGGGGAGGAGAAAAGGGTAGTTATTCTTTAATGGGTATGTAGTTTCATTTTGGGAAGATTAAGTTCTGAAGATACTGGTGTGATGGTTGATAACAATGTGAATGTACTTAATGCCATTGAGTGGTACACTTAAAAATGACTAAAATGGGGGGCGCCTGGGTGTCTCAGTCGGTTAAGCCTCCGACTTCGGCTCAGGTCATGATCTCATGTTTCTGGGTTCGGTCCCCATGTCGGGCTCTGTGCTGACAGGTCAGAGCTGGAGCCTGCTTCCGATTCTGGTCTCCCTCTCTCTCTGCCCTTCCCTACTCATGCTCTGTCTCTGTCTCAAAAATCAATTAAAAAAACATTTAAAAAAAATTTTAAATGACTAAAATGGTACATTTTAATTGTATTTTGCCATAATTTTTTTAAAGTGATTTTTAAAAGAAGTAAAAAAATTAAAAAAAATATATACACACATATATATGCACATCTATTCCAAAAGGACATACACCAAATTGTTAATGACAGTTTGGGACTAGGGCAGATTTTCACTCTAAAAGCATACATTATAGGCGTTGTTGAAATTTTACAGGCTTAATTAGAGTTCCACAATGGAAAAAATTTCTCTCCTCCTTATTTTGGGGTGGATGATATATGTTGGGAATATGCTTTAAAATATCAGTGCAAAAAATAAAAATAAGTGGAGGAGGGGAAATGAAACTTGAAGTGTAATAAAATGTTAACTGTTGAAGCAGGGTGAAGAGTAGACCCAGAATTCATTATATTGTTACGGTTCCTTTTGTTTTAATTAAAATTTTTTCATGAGAAAAAATTAAATGTTTTCAATCTACAGTTCAAGAGTAAATAATGCATACAACATAAAGTTAAATGTACCTTGAAAATAAAAATGTCCAAAGTTATAAAAATAAAAATATTCTTTAGTTGTTAAGAATATACTTTTACCACTGATTCTCCTAATCTCATACACAAAGATTTCATATAAGACCCAACATTTCATCATTCTTTTTACTCTAGCACAAAATAAACATTCTTATTTTTCAATACCCTATTTTAAGTAGTTTATACATAATATGAAAGCTTAATTCATTGAAGGATGGTGAAAAATAGCATTTACTAAAATAACTTTAAACCTCAAAAATAAAAACTTCTTTCAAAAAGTTAGTATAGGCCACACTAAATACCAGAAATATCAGTGGAAAAACTATACAGATTATATCTATCTGTAAATTCAGTGAAATGAAATGTCTCCATTGTGTTAGGTAGGAAAGAAGAGTTAGGAATTAACATCTGTTATGAATGGGTGCTATGTGCTAGATTCATGCAATTCTAACAACCACATTGTAAAGAGATATCTCTAGAAAACAGGTAAGTTGGGCTCAACAAGATTAAGTGATTTCATCAATATCACAAAAATAGGAACACATCAAAATAAAGCTAAAATTTAAGCTCTAGTCTTAAAAAACATCCCCAAACAATAGAAAAAGAAACAGAAATAGAAATTCCATCTTTGATATAACCTAGGGATACTGTAACCTGAAATACAATGTATAAAGACAAAGCTGGCTGGTGGCAGAATGGTAAATAATTTAGCATAATGGAAGAAGGTTAATGTTAAGTCCCTACAGAGATAATGCCAAACAATCCTATCTACTATGCAGTACCCTCAGAGAGGCTTAGAAATTTGAGTTGCTAGGGGTTTCTGCGTGGTTCAGTCGGTTGAACATCTGCCTCAGGTCATGATCCAGAGTCACAGGATTGAGCCCTAAGTCAGGATTCTCTCCTGAAGCCTGCTGGGATTCTCTCTCTCCCTCTGCCCCTCTCCCTCGCTTGCACTGGTCTCTCTCTCAAATAATATTAATGAAAAAGAAAAAAGAAAAAATTGGAGTTGCTGGGAGAAGCAAGAGGGCAGACTCAACCCCCACCCCTCCCATACACACACACACACACACACACACACACACACACACACACACACACACTCCCTCCCTTCCTCCCTACCTCTGTGTCTCTCCTAAGGCAAAGAGAGGTATGATCTCCAGCAAAACTTTATCAAAATGGCTCCAGCCTTGGGTGTATCCCACATAGAAAAAGGGAGAAGTGAAATATTCATATAAAAACAGGGAGACTAAATGAAAATCCAGAAACTGGATGGTGAAACTTACAGCTTTCTTCTTCCATCCAGTATTAGAGCCTCACCATCTAAACTTATTACCTTTGCCAATCCCCTCATCTACATTACTCCAGTCATACAGATGGACAGAAAAATGAAGGACCTTTATCTGAAGAAATTGAAAACCTTGTCACCCATTGCCCAGAGAAAAAAAGATAAAATATGGGAGGTGTGACCAACTGGCTCAGTCAGTAGAGCACGCGACTCTTGATCTCAGGGTTGTTAAGTTTGAGCCCCAAGTTGGATATAGAGATTACTTAAAAATAAAATCTTAAAAAAAAAAAATAAAACATGAGAGTTCATTAGTCACGAAGCCATGCTCATGCATGCCCAGTGAACTTTCAATCAGCTTTGAATGTTCCGTGAGTATGAAAGAACTGCTAAGGATCACATAGAGCTGCAGAAAGCCTCCAACAAAAAGAAAAAGACCAAAACCAACCAAAAGAAAAAAGCTTCAGAGGAACCAAAAACAATACAAGAAACAAAGAAACTATAATTAATATCCTTGAAGAGATAACAGAAGATGCTACAACCATGAAAAAGGAAAAAAGATGCTACAATACAGATCAAAGAACAAGAGCTCATAAACACTGTTTTAAAAGAGAGCTAGAATTTAAAAACTCAATGAAAGGGTTGAAAATCTTCCAGATCATAAGAAAAGACAACTTTTTGGAGATAAAATTTCTCAACATCAACATTGGAAACTAGGCAATACGGGGAACACATCCAAACTTTTGAGGGAAAATGATTTCCAACATACAAATCTCTCAACATTCAAGTGTGAGGGTAAAAATAAAATTAGAAAAATATTTATTTCCAACATACACATTCACAGTAATAGTAGAGGAAACCAAAATGAAGGAATAAACCAAAAGGAAGTTATAGGATCCAGAAAAAAGGGGCTCAACAAAAGTGAAAGAAATTCTCAGAATGTCAGCTAAGGGAAGTCCCAAGATGACAACTTTGCAGCAGGTCTAAAGAGAAAACAATTCAGACTAAAGCAGGAAGAAAGACAGCTACTGAAGAGATGACTACAGGAACAAATAGAACTGATAAGTTTATCTGACAGATTTGACCAAGTGGAAAATTGTATGAGAAGCATTTTATGAAGCTGCTGGAGGGTATAGAAAGACTTTGCCAGACAAAACTAAGCAAATGGAAAACAAGGCATGAAAAACAAAGGGTTATATACAACAAAATGAAATCACAGAAAACTAGTTCAGCAGGGACAAATATTTGGTCTTCATGATGAAAACTCTGAATGTGAATCTAACCTAAAATTGGGAATTAATAATATTAGAAAGACACAATAAAGTATATTTGAAAAGTCTTCCAACATCTACCCCTTTAAATCATTAATACTTACATACTTTAAATTATTCACTTCTAACAGACGATTGACTATAAAGAACTAACTGATGGTTACCAAAGGGAAGGGGAGAGGGGAGAGGGGTTAAGAGGGTGAGGGGAATAAGGAGGGCACTTGTGATGAGCACTGGGTGATGTATGGAATTTTTGAATCACTACATCGTATACCTGAAATGAACAGAACACAGTATGCTAACTGGAACTAAAATGAACACAAAAATAATTACTAGTTGATTCTTAAAAAGCCTCTATTTTCATTTGAGTTAAATTCCGTAACTATACTTTCAAGGCAAACATTCTGTGAAATGCTTTGATTTTATTTTGGGATACTTCACAGGATCATTCCATGGGGAAAAAAGTTAATAAATGCAAAGCAAAAACACTAACAAAAATTAGGAGATCTATACAAGTTTTACTGGTTACTGGAATTGTTAAGGCACTTTGTTATCTAATGTTTGTTCTATTTACTAGAATATGATTCTAAATGTCAGATACCTCCAGGACATGTCCACATTTACCAATTCAAAAATTTATTCAATCCTACAAGAAAATGGGCTGTGAATTCTTCAGCAGATTACCTCTATAACCCCCAAATCTGGTTGTTTTCTAGTTTAAAAAATCTAAACTGTTTTACACACCTCCTTTTTATAAGAAATAAATTTAACTTTTACAGGATGACTCAGGCTATCATGGAAATCAGCTACGGCACTAAGACTAAATGGCTTCACAGGTTTTAGGTGTCTAAATGCTAAATGGGCTTAAACTGCTACATTTTTGTAATTCTGTTCTTTATCACTCTTAACTTTCAAATCCACTGTCAATGATCCTTACTCTGTCTGGACTAATCCACTTTTTAATTTGTTATGGGGTTAAAAAACAAATCATCATGTTTCTGACTCAAATAACATCGACTAAATGGCCTGCCAAGCCTTTTCATACAGTTTAATTTAATCCACATAATTCCTGTTAGAATGGTAGCCAATAAAAAAAAATTAGCAGTGCCTACTAAAGAATTAAAAAAAAAAACCCTACTACAATAAAGGAACTTAACTGGTGAAAAGAGCTCAATTTTTTGGATTGTTGTTGTTATTGTTTGCTTTTTCAAGGAAGGTTCTATATTCTTTGCTTACGTATCTTTATAGCTCCCTTCCTGTTCTAATTCAGATTGTTCAATCAGCAAGCTATGGGAAATTTGGGGTCACTGAACTATTCTATATGCTATCCATGAACTATCCAACTTAGAACAACACTAGATCAAGTTATATATTTAACACAACAGACCTAACCACTCACTAAGGTTTTTCTAAAGTAAACTCTAAGCCCAAAGTGGGGCTTGAACTCAAGGTCCCAGCTCGTGCATCACATGCTCCGCGGAATTAGGCAACCAGGCACTCCACCTCCACCCACACACTAAGATTCTTATATAAAGCCCATAGAAACGAGAATTGGATTACAAATTAGGATTTTCATACTTGTAATTATATTTATATTGAATTGATGTATGTAATCTTACTATTTTAATAACAGTTGCTTACAAATTTTCTTAATTGATTAAAACAGAAATCTGAACTTGAGAATAATATGAGTACTTCTTAAAAGGGTAAGATTTTCACCATTAAATTTATCAAGACACTGAAAAAAATTCTTCTTTCATTTTTAGTTTTTTTCGCAGTAAAATGGCAGCATTTCTCTCAAAAAAAATCTTACAACAGTGTTTACCTCTAGTCATATGCAAAAAAACCTACATAAGTCATGGAAAAACATGTTCCCCACATTTTAATGTAGAAGCTATCATTCCTCATATTAAGGCATAATATAAGCCATGGCCTTCAAAAGGAGGATTCTAAATGTAAAAGACTACAGAAGTTTCTCTTTAACAGCCATTTAACTTTAAGGGCCATTTTTATGCTCCATATTTTAAGCTAGACTTTGAAAGAATGCTTACTTCTTTATTTTGAGCCATTCCAATACACGGACAAATCTTATACCGCACATTCACTTCCTCATTCAAAGAACTTAGAGAACAGATACACTGTTTACACATCACCAGTAAGACTAATACCAAGCTGCAAAAGCAGACTTTCAGGCACTTGTAACTTTTAAAGGTAAGCATTAAAACAAAACAGCGTTAGGGGCGCCTGGGTGGCTCAGTCGGTTAGGCGGCCAACTTCGGCTCAGGTCATAATCTCACAGTTTGTGAGTTCAAGCCCCACGTGGGGCTCTGTGCTGACAGCTAAGAGCCTGGAGCCTGCTTCCGATTCTATGTCTCCCTCTCTCTCTGACCGTCTCCAGCTTGCGCTGTCTCTCTCTCTCAAAAATAAATAAATGTTAAAAAAAATTTAAACAACAACAACAAAAACAGCTTTAAAATACTAACCACTTAAAATTCTAGAACTAAAAGTACTATAAACTCTATCCTCAAAACCACTTCCCTAGAAGCAACACAGTCCAAAACTGAGAAAACTTTACTCAGTGCCAGAGTACCTGATGGCTATGCTCAGATGTTAAAGCTTTGCTACAGGCAGAACACCATGGAAGAAGTAACCCTGCTACTACATACTCCTGTGCAGCATTTTTAAAAATTGTGAAAACAGCCATTCTAATTCAAACAGAATTGTTCATGATTTAAGCTACAATTAGATCGACAATGCTAATACTGCTTGACATGTCATTTTTCCTAAAAAAACAGTAATACTTTCACGGTACGTTTTCAATGTATATTTATAATCAACATCATTATGCGCGTTAGGCTTTTGGTCCCATAAAGATCTACTTTTCAACCAGTCTCCATGTTGTGTCATTGTCAGATCACTGAATATCGATAACTAAACAAGTAGGACCATCTATTTTAAATAAATACTTTCGGGAAATTATACGGCTAGCCTACATTTTAAAAGAAAACTGCCTAGCCCTGTCTGAAACGGACGCTGATGAATTTGCCATTTTCCCATGTTAAAACATTTTGCAGTCATTTGATCTGGCCAAAAAACGTCAACGATCCTGATTTTATCATTTGCTGCAGGAAAAAAAGAATATGGCTGAAAATTCTCTCCGACCGGTGGAGGTATTCCAAAGAGGAGCCCAGAAAACACTTGAGAATACGGAGCAGTGCGGAGGGGACCTTACGAAACAGCACACTTCGGGTCCCGCACACTACCTCATTTCCCTAATAGGGATGAAAAGCTCAGGCCTCTGGTAGCTTCCAGCTGACGCCAATGCTCTCCACACCCCTTTTTTGACAGCATTTTCTGGCACTGGAGCCCGTGTTTCAAATACGAATTCCGTGATCACGTCTAAACGGTCTAATAATCAATCAAGAATCTTTTAAAAGACCAAACCCTTCGCGACCCCATCACCTCCCACGTCCCTCCGTAGTCCAGTACACCTAAGCGGGTACTCCAGACCGAATTCTACAAATCTTGCAGCGCATTAACTGGGAGACAGAAACCATGTTTAAAAAGGAGAGTTTCGGGCATTCCCCTCGCTGCAACCGAAATTACAGGCTCCATTTCCTGTCCCCAAAGGGACTGCAAAATCGCCCGCCGAGAACGGGACGCCTCCCGCCCCCTCCAGGCTGGCGCCGGCGGCCCCCACACTCCCCCGGCCCGGGCCCCGCGGGCGCGAGGAGGCGGCGGAGACCCGGGGCGCCCTGCCCTCCCCCTCCCAGCGTCGGAACCCACCTCGCGGCAGCGGCTTCACCTCCCCGTTCTCCTCCCGGGCGGCCCCGCCGGCCTCGCCTGCCCCGCCGAGGCCGTGCCTCCTCCTCTCCTTCTCTCGCTTCTCCTTGGGTCGGCGCGGCTTGGCGTTGGCCGAGGAGGCGGCGGCCGGGAGCAAGAGATGGTGAGGCTGAGCGTGCAGCAGCGTAGGAGGGACCAGCAGTTTGCGCGGCACCGGCTGAGACGAGGAAGCAGAGGCTGAGGAAGGCACCGCGGGGCCAGCGGAAAAAGAGAAACTGCTCCGAGCAGAGGACGGGGAGGGGGCAGCCGACAGACCGGGAAAGCTCCAAGACGCAGGGCTGCCATAGCTCTGAGGCGAAGGTGCCGCCAGCGGCTGCAGCTGCCTGCTGTTCCCGCCGCTGCTCCCTTCTCCGTTCAATCTCCTCGGCGCTTTCTTCTCCTCAGTCCGGACCTTCTTGGCCGACAGAGGACCAGGTGGGTCCCGGAAGGGGGGCTGCAATTTGCCAAACGGTTCTTTCTCCGAGACGGCGACGGCGGTGGCGGCGGCTGCAGCGCCGTGCACTGGGCTCGACGGTTCCGCCATTTTGCGCTCCTGTTGTATTTACTCTCCTCGGCTCCCGGGCGCGGGGCAGGGGCGGGCCCTCAACGAGGGGCGAGGGAGGGGCGGAGCGGACGGGCCACCGGTAAAGCCCTCCATTGGACGAACCATGCTGAGGGATCCTCTGAGAGCCAACCAAAGGCACGAACTGGAGCCGAAGAGGCAGGATCGCCAAGCGGACCAGTTTTGGAGGTCAATGCTCCGCGAGGCGCGGCTTAGTGGCGGAGCGAGCTCTGGAGGGGAGGGTCTTCGACTTGTCGCCAGCGTGAACGCTGGTACCCTGTGAGTGTTTGGAATGGACCCCCAAACCTGCCCCCGCCTAGGTCGCACTCGTCTCCGTTTAGACGACTTTGTTTCGTATCACTTTCTCTTCTTTTTTACCTTGGGGTCCCTTTGGTCCCTCCCTGTGTCTTCGCTCTCTGAAAACCCGAGTTTCGCAGAAGCTCTGCTCAGTGGAGAAGATTGTGTGCGGAATTAAGTCCTTCCTTCTGTTAGGCAGTTGGATGGGAGGGACCAAAAATCACTTAGTGTCCTGACAAGATTTGTTACTGTTGCTAAAATCGTCAGCTCTAATGCTTTGAGGGAGATAACTTCCTGCAAAAGCAGAATTTTCGGATTACTTCCGAGCCTGAAGGTAAGACCCCCTGGAGAGGTTTTCTTTTAAGCTTTTATGGTACACCCGTAAAGACCTGAATTTTATTGCAGCTTTTACAACTGATACTTGATAAGAAAATTCTGTTAGCGATCTTTATCGATGTTTGAAAAGCAAGGATTTTTTTAAATTGTAAAGTAGCGGTTAGTTAGCACCCTGAGTGTTCCGATGTTTTATAAGCATGTGTTTTGATTTATAGCTTAGGAGATAAGGAATTGGGAGAGATACATTACAGTAATACGGTTCCAACCAAGGCGAGGAGTAAGATTTTAATTTAACTCTCAAGTCTGACAAGACATTAACAAATCAAAGTAAAAATAAAGGTAGTCAAATGCAGGAAATGAGCGGTCGGAGAATAATCTTAAATCCTAAAAGAAGCCTCAAGTTACCTGTAACTTTTGGGAAAACATTTAAAAGTAACTTTCCAGGATTACTAATTCTTGTGACCGAATGAAGTTGGAATTTTTTTTTTTGTTTCCCCATTTCTGTTTAGAATATGTTAGAGTCAAAATTTAATAGTGGTCCATTGTTTTAGGTGCCTCAGACGTTTTTAAATAATAAAGTATTTACTTCCTTTAATATATGCCAGTGAAAGAAAATGAAAATTTTGCAGTTGGAATTGACTGTCAGCATATGTATTCATGAAAAGTAACATTGGTGTAAAAGTAGAGAGGATGGGGCTGGAAATTATCAGCTAATAACTAGCTTTGTGACCTCAGTCACAATGTTTCATCTGTCAGAACCTCTGTTTTATTGGAATAAATTCAATTTCATGACCTCTAAGATCTCTTCCATGTGCTAGACTTCTGCCATATTCAAGAAGCTTTAAAGTCACACTGAAACCATTACAATTAGAATAGCTTAACTGTTGACCATCCAGATGCATATGCATGTTAATAGGGTACTTGGAAACCTGTGCCTTTACTTTTCTCATCTCCCACATAGAAGCCTAGAATATCTAACTTTGTAAGGGCCAAGCTACAATTTACTCTCACCTTCAGGAATTTGTTTCTGCTTGCGCTATATATAGTCTTTTATATTATTGAACACTCTTATCAGCCCTAACCTTATATTCTCAGAAAGTGGACAAGTGTGGCTTAGAGGCTTACATACTGTGTGTCTAAATATTTAAGTTATAAATCAAGATGACAAACTATTATAAAAATATATTCTGGGGCACCTGGCTGTCTCAGTCAGTGGAGCATGCAACTCTTGATCTCAAGATTGTAAGTTCGAGCCCCACTTTGGGTGTAAGGATTACTTAAAAAATAAAATCTTAAAAAAATAAAAAATGTATTCTACTCTACAACTTGACATATCTACTGAAATAATGATCTTGAAGGCCAGGTTTAAATTTAGAATTCTCCGATTTCTAGCATTCTCAGATGCATCCCAGTGCATCTCATTCTCTTCCCATTCCCAACTTCTTTCACCCACCACACCAGAAGAGACCAGGCATGTGTGCATTCAACATGTCCAAGCTTATGTCCACATCCTTCACTATCTGCAAATAGTGATGTGTAATCAGCAGCTCTGTCTGCCCTCTGATGTGGGCAGACGTGGCCCCTTGATCCCACCGACTCCTTGCGCTTTGCAGTTGTAGGAAGGTCCTTCCAGGTAATTCAGTTATATGTTATCAGGGTTCAATTTACTGTGTTCTCTCCTGTGTAATCAGCCATTCCTCATAACATTAGAGAGAATTCCCACCACTATAACCAATGCCTGTTGGCTTAATCTCTGCTACTGAAATATCCACTTTTCTCCATCCCCATTGTTGGCACTGTATTCAAAGTACTGCCTCCTTTCACCAGGATAACTACACTGACCTTTTTGGTCATCTCCTTATATTCTTGTTTTCTCAAATCTGTTCTCCATTCTACCCAGAATGCTCTTTTCAAAACCTAAATTTGATAATGTCTTTTTCCTTCCTTCACATCTGCCACTGGCTTCCATTACTTTTAATATAAAGAGCAAATTCTTAATGTTACCTACAAGACACATCATGATCTAGTACCTTCTTCTGTATCAAGGTAAAAGCTCTCTAGTTTCTAGAGTGCACCATGCTACCTTTCAACTAAGAATATCGCATATGTAGATTCCACTGCCTGGAATGCTTCTTTCTTTACCTGATGCTTCTGTGATGGTTTGGATAATGAGCATAATAGAGACAGATATCATGAATACCTCCAATATTTCTAACTTGCGTAACTTGATGGACAGTGGTACAATTCACTGAGCTAGGACACATTGGAAAAGTGACAAGTTTGGTCTACTCCTTAACCTAGGACCTGATGAACGTGTGATGCTTGTGAGAAATCACCGTAAGCCAATTCTCACTTGTTTAGAAAAGCCTACCTTTTCTTCCCCATCAAGACTAGATTCCTTCCTTGTTTGTTCCAGTTCTTTTTATCCCCATGTCTTTTTCTTTTGGTTGTTGTTGTCAATCCACTGATAATCTTTCCCACACCTTTTCATTCTCTCCTCTGTAACAAGCTCTCTTGTAAACATACCACCATACACCCTGCTTCTCTATCTTGTTTGAAACCTTGAGGACACAGTCTGTACATTTGAAAGTTGTTCCTTCTCAGGGCACCTGAGTGACTCAGTCAGTTAAGTGTCCGACTCTTAATTTCAACTCCGGTCATGGTTCTCACATCAAGCCCCACATCAGGCTCCATTCTGGTCTTGAGCCTGCTTAAGATTCTCTCTCTCCCTCTCACCTGACCTTCCTCCACTCACTCTCAAAAAAACAAAAAAACTTGTTCCTTCTCTCTGAGGTGGGGATCACTTCCTCAGTTCTACATTAGGATTACAGGTTATTAGTAATCTTTCAATGTCATGTCAAAAGCCCTCCCTTCAATCAGATTTTTGTGATATGGCTGTACCATCCTTCACTGATTCCCTGGTCCTTTTGCCACACTTAATAAAGACTTTGATACTTTGCTCATGTTCATGCCCTTTACCCTTCAACTAACATTTTAACTGACCTCAGTGTCCACGCTAATGAGCCATCCAGTATTCTTGCGTCAGTGTTTCTTCTTGGACTTGCATTTCCATTTCGTTTCAGTCCCAAAGTAGACCTTCCTTGATCCTTTTCATCACTCCTCCATCTCTGAAATCCTGAACTACAGTGTTTTAATATTAAGATTCCTTACTCCTCTATACCATGCCCTTCCCTTTGACCTCAGGAGTACTTACAGACTCTTGATCTTTCTTTTTCACCTAATTATGATTGCCAAATAAAATATAGGAAGGACACCCAGTTTAATTTGGATTTCGGATAGTGAATAAATTTTTAATATAAGTATGCCCCATAGAAAATTTGGGATATATTTATACTAAAAAGATAATCTTTTAAAAATTTTTTGAAAAAAATTTTGTTTATTTATTTTTGAGATAGAGTGCAAGGAGAGGGCAGACAGAGAAGGAGACACAGAATCTGAAGCAGGCTCCAGGCCCTGAGCTTTCTGCATAGAGCCCAACAGGGGGCTCAAACTCCTGAACGGTGAGATCCTGACCTGAGCTGAAGTTGGACATTTAACCCACTTAGCCACCCAGGCGCCTCTAAATTTTTTTTAATGTTTATTTATTTCTGAGAGAGAGAGAGATACAGAGTATGAGCAGGGGAGGGTTGAAGAGAGAGAGAGACACAGAATCTGAAGCAGGCTCCAGACTCCAAGCTGTCAGCACAGAGCACAATGCAGGACTCAACCCCATGAACTGTGAGATTATGGAATGAGCTGAAGTCAGATGCTTAACAGACTGAACCACCCAGGTGCCCAAGAAATATTCTTTATTTCTCTGAAATTCAAACTTAACTGGATTCCCCTTTTAACTTTTCTCACTAATTCTGGCAGTCCTATAGTAATCCATCCTTTCTATACTTTGTTCACACTCCAACCTAGAGTCTATAGTATGTATTTGGTAGCAAACATTTACTAGCACCTCAGTTCCTCACACACTCTAATTCTCTTCATCTCCATGCTGCTGGTGACGTCTATACCTACTCTTCTGTAGCTAGCCTGAGCATTGCTCTGTCTCTTCCATTTAAATGTTTGGGATTGTTAGGCGCATGTCCCTGCTCTTGATCTCACTTTGCACACTTCTATGTGATAGTATGCACCACAGTGTCTTCTGATAACTCGTGAGTGCTGACAGTTCCCAACTTCCCTCCTGCCTTAACCTTGTATCTGATTACTGACTCTTATCCAGATGCCTAGTGGACATTGCCACGCATGTGGCCACAGAACCTCCGAGTTCATACCACCCATTCCCATCCTACACTGTGTCATCTCCTACATTTCTTATCATTCAAGCTACAGACTTGGGAATCTTTGACTTTTTTTTTTTTTTTCCCTCCTTCTCCACATTCAATTGGGCACTGTCTCTAGCCAGTTCCTCTTCATTCTTGCTACTGCTTCTTGCCTTCAGGCCTCAAGTCAACTTGGGTTTTGTCAATGATTTCCTTACTAACGTCTTCCATCTTCTAAACTATGTTCCATGCTGCTACCAAATTATGTTTCTAAAATCTAAATCTGGAGGTGCTTGGGTGGCTCATTTGATTAAATGCCCAACTCTTGATTTTGGCCCAGGTGATGATCTCATGGTTTTTGAGTTTGAGCCTCGCATTGGAATCCATGCTGAAGTGCAGAGTCTGCTTGGGATCCTCTCTCTCCGTATCTCTCTCTGCCCTTCCCCCACTCACATGCTCTCGTGCTCTCTCTCTCTCTCTCTCCCCCGCCTCCTCAAGAATAAATAAATTAGGGGCACCTGGGTCGGTTAAGTGTCTGACTTTGGCTCAAGTCATGATCTCACAGCTTTTGAGTTCGAGCTCTGCGTCGGGGTCTGTGCTGACAGCTGAGAGCCTGGAGCCTGCTTCAGATTCTCTGTCTCCTTCTCTCTCTGGCCCTCCCCCACTTGTGCTCTGCCTCACAAAAATAAATAAATATTTAAAAAAAGAAGAAGAAATAAATTAAAAAAAACTTTAAAACATAAACTCAATTATTCCTCAGTCTCTTCTGGAATTCCCTTTTGCATATGGAATAAAAGTCACACTTTTGAGTATAGATACAAGCCATTCTGGATATATAACCCCAGCACTATCTTTCTCACTCTCTTACAGCTTCCCTCTCTTTCATCTATTTGGAACTATGTGTAATTGCCAAAAGAGTTGCACTCCCTGTCCCCATGTGCATTGTTTCCTCTGCCTGGAGTACAATAATAAAGGTCTGCGTACCCTTTTTAGATTTAGTTTAAGTATCTCCCTTGTGTGTTGCTTCCTGACCAGTCAGTGAGAATTGAGCATCCCTTTGTGCCATCATCATTCTGCATAGGAATATTGGTCTCTGCTTTTAGCCTGTGAGTTCCTGTATGGCAGAGATAATGCAGTATTTATATTCGTGTGCATGCTATCTGGGATATGGTCAGTGCTCAAATGTATATTGAAAAGACATCTATAAAGTGCAGGTTTGTGATCTTTATGGTAAGTTCGGGACCTGGGGCAACAAACCTGAATGCCAGATGGTCTTGGTAGGTTCAAAAATAATAAAAATAAGGCAAGCTGAATGTAATCTAGTAAGAAGTGGTGAGAACTGTGGAAAACTAGGAATACTTCGCTTATCTACCAGGTATATTTGCTTCTCAGCTCTGATTCTTTCCATATAGGAATGCAGTGGGCCTACTTGCTAAATATCTAGACTTTTTTAATGTGAAATTTCCTAAGAAACTGTAGAAGCCAAACAAAACTTATCTGTGAGTCATGTAACCCAGTCTGACTTCTGATCTAGAAAAGAACAGCTTACTTTGGGTAAGGTAGCTTTTGAGAGTTTTGTTTGTTAATTCACAACCCTACCTTTGTCACTTGGAATAGATGCTAAGTAAATGCACTTGGCCCTTGAGTGACACCTCTGTCAACTATATGGGTCCACTTACACGCAGATTTTTTTCAACAAATGCAGTACAGTGCTATAACTGTATTTATGACTTTTCTTAATAACATGTTCCAGCTTTATTATAAGAGTACAGTATATAATATAAACAATATACCAAATATACAATAATTTACTGCTCTCGTTAAGGCTTCTAGTCAACAGTGGGCTATTACTAGTTAAGTTTTTAGGGACTCAAAGGTTATATTTGACTGCACGGGTAATAACAGCACCTGTAGTCCCCTTATTGTTCAGAGGTCACCTTATACTCAGATTTCCAGCCATAATAAATGTTGGTTACCAGTGCTTAGAGCTGCCTGCTGCACCTCTTAGAATCTGATTTCTCTGTACATGATGCCCTCCAGTATTCCTGAGCTGAACTATATTTTCACTATGCCTGTATACTGTCTTCTGGCTTTGTCCAGGTTCCTGACACCCTTGGCTAAAGGTCCTTGTGCTTTATACAACCCCATATTAACCTTAAAGACATCTCTTCTACCAGTCTGGCTTGGACATCTCAAAGTCCTGCTTCTGCCACATTTACCTGCTCCTCTTTATGTGGCTTTCTCACTTGAGTTATTGCTTGTAAAGAGTGGTTCTGTGCTTTAGGAAAGCCTGACCTTTTCAACTCCCATGTTGTCAGTTCTAACTTAGTCCGTTTCTAGTACAGGGGCCAGCAAATTTATTTTTAAAGAGTCAATTAATAAATATTTTAGGCTTTGGAGACGAAATGGTCTTTGTAATAAATATTGTTTGTTGCGTAAAAACAGCCATAGACAGCATGTAAATGAATGGGTGCGATTGTGTTTCAGTAAAACTTTATAAAGATAGAAAGCTGGCTAGATTTGACTGCAAGAGATAGTTTGCCAACTCTTGCTTTAGGATTTTGATTTCTACCTTTATATCAGGTGAAAAGATAGTTGAAGATCTCATGCCACACTCCGCTCATGCTGTATCAGCCACACTAGCTTTCTCTCTGTTCTTTTTTTTTTAATATTTTAATGTTTTTATTCAGAGAAACAGAGATAGAGCACAAGCAGGGAAGAGGCAGAGAGGAAGGAAGACACAGAATTTGAGGAAGGCTCCGGGGTCTGAGCTGTCAATACAGAGCCTGATGCAGGGCTCGAACTCCCGAACCTCGAGATCATGACCTGAGCCAAAGTCTGTCACTTAACCAGCTGAGTCACCCAGGTGTCCCTCTGTGTTCCTTGATCATGAGACCCTTTGCCCAGTTTGTTTCCCCTGCCTGGAATGCTTCCTCCTTCCCACTTCCAACCCTCTCTTCTTGCAGATATCCTAAAGGCTTTCCTTGACCATTCAATTGAAGGTGGCTCTCTTTTCATTACTCTCTATCACAGTATTCTCTTTCAGAGCACCTATCACAGATTATAATTACTTTACAATTATTTCTTTACTTTTTATTGTCTCCCTCAGTAAACAGTAAGCTCCATAGGACACAGATCATATCTTTTTTTATTTGCTCTGATTCACTTATGTATCTGTAGAATCTAGCAAAATGCCTTGTATGCATTAAATACTCAACAGATGTTTACTAGTTATATCAGTATAGACAAATCAGTGAGTCAGTCTAAATTATTTTTTATGAATATAATTTATTGTCAAATTGGCTTATGTACAGCAACACCCAGTGCTCATCCCAACAAGCCCCCTCCTCAGTGCCCATCACCCACTTTCTCCTCTGCCCCATGCCCCACCCACCCTGTTTTTCTCTATTTAAGTCTCTTGTGGTTTGCCTCCATCCCTCTCTGTAACTATTTTTCCCAATTTTGAGTCAGTCTGAATTAAGATTTGCCAATATAACAGTTTTCACCAGAAACCGATAGAATAGTTCTCTAGTGGCCCAAAGGTAAAACCACCAAAAAATGTCAAAATTTTAGCTTTCTGATGAATAAGTTAATGTCTACATTTGGGTTTCAGTCATAGTAATTGCTTTTTAATGTAGTTGTACATTCATACATTGAAAATTCATACAATTAAAATGCCATTCTATAACCTTTTTTCCACTTACCTGACTGAGCCACCCAGGCGCCCCTATAACTTTTTTTCCAAAGGTACAGAATAGCTCCAGCTGAATAGGTAAGACAACACCAAGTTTGTAGGAGGAGACTTTATGTGGTATTATGTCTCCTACAGGGAAGGTCAGAGCTATAAGAAAAACACTGATATAATCCTGTTCTTTAGTAAGAAAGGGCTGTTTGGATAATAGATGAAGTAGTGAGAGGAGTAAGAGGATCAATTTTGATTCTTTGATAGTTGTCTTCAGAATTGTAGAATTAAGCAACTCTGAATAAATTTCAAAAAGAACTCTATTAAATTAGAACAAAATATGGTATCTATGGCTGTTTGGCCTCTTTGTATTTATCTGAAAACCTTTTATTGTACTATTGGAGTAAAAAGCCTTTAGATCAACTTTGCAACTACTTGACCTAACCTGTTAAAAGAACTACTGGACTTAACTTCAGTAAAGGAAACTTACGAAGCTGCATATATTACATTGTTGCCCTTTCTACTGACAAATAAGATTTCTGTCAAGTTTGAAGTCCATGTATACACACATGGAAAGAACCCACTGAACCATACATTCATCATCAGTTTCTTTGGTATGCTAACACTGGACTCTGTATTGATTATATAAATCCTTTTCCTCACCCTGATTGTAATCATTGAGCTTAGGAAGTAGAAAAGAACCTATTTGAGATCCCAGGGTTGAAGCATACTACATGTTATAAATAGAAGTGTTTCATACAGAAATAATTACATAAGAGGCATTCAATTATTATGAGATGGAGTTAAAAGAAGAAAATTAAAGTACCTAAATAGCATTTATTAGCCATATAATATCCAATATAAAATGTTTTTTTAAAAAAAATAAAGGACCTACGGGTGCATCTGGGTGACTCAGTTAAATGTTGGACTTGGCTCAGGTCATGATCTCATCGTTCTTGGGTTTGAGCCCCATTTAGGGCTCTGTGCTGATGGCTCAGAGCCTGGAGCTTGCTTCAAATTCTTTGTCTCCCTCTCTTACTGCTCCTCTACCACTCGCACCCTGTCTCTCTCTCTCTCTCAAAATTAAACATTTAAAAAAATTTTTAAATAAAAAATTAAAAAAATAATAAAGAATCTGGGGCACCTGGGTGTCTCAGTCAGTTAAGCATCTGATCTCAGCTCAGGTCATGATCTCACAGTTCGTCGGTTCAAGCCCTAAATCGGGCTCTGAGCTGGCAGTTCAGGGCCTGGAGCCTGCTTCAGATTCTGTGTTTTCCTCTCTATCTGCCCTTCCCCTGCTTATGCACTTGCTCTCTTTCTCTCTCAAAAAAAGCAAAAACGAAAACAAAAAAAATCTAAGAACTTTTTTAAAAAAGTAAAAAATAAATAACTAAATAAAAGATGGGGGTGCCTGGCTGACTCAGTCAGTGGAGCATGTGATTCTTGATCTTAGAGTTGTAAGCTTGAACCCCATTTTGGCTATAGAGATTACTTAAAAATAAAACCTTTAGAAAACACATAAATAAAATTTTTCTTTATTTTTTGGTTTATTTTTGAGACACAGAGAGACAGAGCATGAGCGGAGTAGGGGCAGAGGGAGAGACACACACACACAGAATCTGAAACAGGCTCCAGGCTCTGAGCTGCCAGCATAGAACCTGATGTGGGGCTTGAACTCAGTGACCACGAGATCATGACCTGAGCCGAAGTCAGACACTTAGGCGTCTAAGCCACCCACGCGCTCCAATAAGTAAAAATTTTAAAAAATAAAGGATGAACGTGGGGATACTAGGAGAGAATTATCTGTTAAATTCAGCAGCTACTTTGAGTTCAGTTGGATATCTCAAAAACAATTCAGATTTGCCATACAGCTCCTTCTCATAATATTTTACAGGATCCTCCACTTCTCAGTTATTAAATGGTAGAGGCCCTCAACTTTCAATTCAAGGATGCTTTTCCCACCACCCGTCGTGTTATTTTTCCTGGCCAATCTCAAACATGCCATAATTTCAATAAATTGGCTTTCTAGTAGCAGTTCCCCAGTTGACATCTCTAAACCTGGCTGCTCCGCTGTGTTTGTGACCTCTGTGTTTGTGTCAAAAGCACCTCAAAGTCAACATTTCTATGGCAGAGATGGCTAGTATATGTTTGCCTCCTTCTTCCTTACTACCAAAACTTTATTTCATTTAAATGGTTTGCAATGTGCCTAGCTTAATAAGAAAAAAATAGACCCCCCAGCCTCCCGTACTCTTGGAGATAGCAACGATATGGTGGAAGTCTTTGGGTGAGGCTTTCAGGAAGCCCGTTTAAGGATGGGAAGAGACACTTAGCCTGGTTTCCCCTCCCCCTTTCTCTCCTGCCTGGAACTTGGAAAAGGGAAAAAAAGAGCAGTAAATGGTCAAGATTGAAAGCTTTCAGCCCATATATTTTTTTTTATTCAACATTTTAGGTGAGTTGAATTCTCACATCTTAACCAGTAATATCATTTTCCAACAAATGTGAGCAAACCACTTGCTCAACCATAATCTTTCCCGTTTGAGTACGTACTCAAGTTCAGCAAAAGGAGAGCAAAGTAGAGGAAAGCCAAGTTGAAAATTGTGAGGGAGTGGCCCACTGTTTAAAGGCTTCATTGAAGAGCCAGAAGGAACCGCAAAGCAGAAAGAAGATATAAAGAGTAAAAGGGGCCAATAGAGTAAATAGAAACTTTTCATAAATATGTCTCTTCTGGAGTTAATTTTGCTGCTAGAATTTTAATATGGTAGGACATCCGATCATTTTAGAAAGGGATAGGAAGCCTGTAAAATGTATGACAGGAGCCTTAACTCAGTGGTGTAAAGCTCTTAAAAGCGTGTTTTGTCATTCCACTTAGTTCTCTGGGAAGAAGGAACTTTTTTAGCTGATGACTGGTGGGTGGAGGGTAAAGTATAACCATGGTAAAAAGAGGTGAAAAGAAAAATGATAAACTCCTAGGATGTCTGGATTAAAAAACCCTTTACCCAATTTGTGAATTTTCTTTACCACATATTGTTTTCTCCTCGAAAGGAAAACTTCACCTCCGAGTAACTGTTCTCTGCTTCATAGTTGTAGCCCACTGTCAGACCATTACTGTGGGTAGAATGATAATATTTACTGAGTGCCTCATACAAGCCTCATATTTGTGGATATTTCACTGTGCTTTCAAAGGTTTTCCAAGGCACTTTTCAAAGCTGAGCTGGAATGGCACATTCATTTTGACTCTAAAGCAGTTTTCTTTTTAATGTGTCCTGTCTTGCAAAGGAAAGCAGAAGTTTAAAAGCATCAAAAAAAATTTTTTAATGCTTATTTATTTTTGAGGGGCAGAAGGTGGGGACAGAGGATCCAAAGCAGCCTCTGTGCTGACAGTAGAAAGCCTCATAAGCTGAAGTCACCCACCTGACGGATCCACCTTCATCCCCTAAAGGATCAGATTTTAAATTCAAACATTCGCCAGGCCTTTTTAGAAGTTTCAGTTAATTAAATTGCTATATTCAGAAAATAGGCATTCAAAAAAGGTACCATGTTTCTTAAGGCACTGGTGCTTTTTATCTCCCAGAAAAGAATAGGCCACGATTACTTCTAGGGTAAGGAGTGAGAGTGGGGGACACTAGGGAAGACCAACAGACCTATAGAAACAGTGACTTAGGCTTTTAGAGAAACTTTATAATTCAGTTGCCCAGACAAAGTCTGGGTAACCTGAACATCCTGAAGCAAGTCTAACAGATTCCAAGGGGCAAGGGGCATGATTTACAGTTAGAAGAAAACAGTTTTATGCAAACACTGCACCTAGAACAAGGAAATTACAAAACTGTGACTGTCACAAAGTTATCATTTCATTATTTTAGTTTTACAGGTTTTATTTTGAAAAGCTTTTCTGTATAATTTATGTACAGAGCCATGAAGTACATGTATCTTGCCGTAGATTCAAGTGCAGGCTCTTCCTGATTTCCATCAAATGAATAACTATTTCTATACCATTTGATTGAAAAATAGACATATAATTAAACAGCTAAACTAAAGAACCATCAAATAAATAGCCACTTTTTTAGTTAACTTTTAAATCTAACTCAAGCTACATTGCAATTCCTATTCTTTTTTTTTTTTTTTAAGAATTTATTTTTGGGGCACCTGGGTGGCTCAGTTGGTTAAGCCTCCGACTTCGGCTCAGGTCAGATCTCACGTTCGTGGGTTCGAGCCCCGCATCAGGCTCTATGCTGCCAGCTAGCTCAGAGCCTGGAGCCTGCTTCTGTTTCTGTGTCTCCTTCTCTCTCTCTGCCCCTCCCCCTTTCATGCTCTGCCCTCTCTCTGTATCAAAAAATAAATAAAACATTAAAAAATTTTTTTAAAAAAAGAATTTATTTTTAAGTAATCTCCACACTCAACATTGGGCTCAAACTCACAATACTTAATTCAAGTCACCCACTCCACCAGCTGAGCCAGTCAGGCACCCCTGTAATTCCTATTCTTAGGATTTTAATTTTCTCTTCTCTATATTTGATTTTAATGCCTGAAAAATACTAAGTTCTACACTGTTGTCACTGGGTGTCCTAACATATGTTAGTGAAGAGAATAAATAAAGAAGGTGCAAATCTAGTACCTGGAAACCTTGAATACCAGGGCACAAAGCCTCGGGTCAAAGTTTGCTATATTCAACCTTGCCGACAGAGATGGACAAATTCAGTTGCCTAAGTGGATAGCTTTGTTTTTGTAAAGTTATTGTAACTTGGGTGGAATTTGCCTTGAAGTCTTAATCTTGCCATCTGGGTTTACAAATCCTAGCAGTGTACCTTGCTTATCACCTTGATACAGGTCACAAGTGTGAGGAGTATAGGATGTTCGTCGCTTAAACGTCTACACAATGAACTGTCAGCACATTGGCACAGGTATTAGAATCACAAAAGTTCTAAAACTTTTTTTTTTAATGTTTTATTTATTTTGATACAAAGAGAGACAGAGCATGAGAGGGGGAGGGGCAGAGAGAGAGAAGGAGACACAGAAACAGAAGCAGGCTCCAGGCTCTGAGCTAGCTGTCAGCACAGAGCCTGATGCGGGGCTCGAACCCACAAACGTGAGATCTGACCTGAGCCGAAGTCGGA
The DNA here is from genome assembly GCF_006229205.1 of Suricata suricatta. Classification (NCBI taxonomy): domain Eukaryota; kingdom Metazoa; phylum Chordata; class Mammalia; order Carnivora; family Herpestidae; genus Suricata; species Suricata suricatta. The sequence continues at coordinate 65,496,364 of NC_043701.1, read as the reverse complement.
GGCTTAACCGACTGAGCCACCAAAAGTTCTAAATACCAAAGGAAGTGTTTCAATGATTATTATAGGAAAATAAGCCTAAAGGAATGCAGCACCAATATAACTACAGGTATATAGTCATAATGTGTTTGCTTATAAATGAATAAATAACTTAGTTTGGGGATTAAATACTATTTCTGATACCCCAGGTAGAGGCATTGTTAAACAGAGAAACACAAATACATTAGTGGCAAATGATACAGATACCTTTGAAAATGTGAAGGACATCATTATTTGTATTTCTATTAGGATACTAAAATAATGCCTATTACCACTGTATAAGTATAATTGAAAGTATAAATCATATTTACGTCAACTCATATTGCCTCTTCTGCCTCCCAGGATAATCTCTCATGTTTATGATGAGAAATTTGAGTAATTAAAAAAAATTTTTTTTGCTATTTAGTGATGTTATTACTTTTTACAGTTTCTTTATTCTTTGGTATACTACCACTTACAGTAGAGGTGCTTGCTTCTCTTACTACCTATTATGAATTCCCTTTTCTAGTCTATTTTCAAGTAATTATTAGATAGTCTGCTTTTTATTTTCCATGTGCATTTGCTATTTAGTTAGCAGGTGCTTATTTTTTGTTTGTTTTTATTTAAGTAATCTCTGTACCCAACATGAGGCTTTAACTCACAACCCCAAGATCAAGAGTCTCCAGGTGCCCCAAGTTTGCGAATACTTATTGAGTATCCACATGGTACCCAATAGTAGGTGACGTTCTGGGAATAATAGCAGTAAGCAAGGCAGACATGATCCCTGTCCTCATGGAGCAAACCTTACTTTCTAGTCACAAGATGTGTTTCCAATAAGCCTTTCAGTGGTGCTTCATTATTCAAGACTTTTCTCTCATTTCTTACTCATTTATTCATACACAAACAGTAATGAATATCTGTATGTACCCAGGACAGCATGACAATATAATTGAGAAAACAGACATAACATAAATTATAGAACTGTTGTTAAAATAATACAGTGGCAGCATGAAATAATGTACATTGAAAACAGAAAAGGCAGATCAACCGCTCTGGCTGGAGAAATGGGGAAAAGCATCTTGGAGAAGAAAATATTCAAGCAGAATTAAAGATTAGGAGGCAAAGAAGACGGAGAAGGACTTTTGAGGGTGAGGAAAGAGCATTTGGAAAAAGATAAGGAATGACATGTTCAATGTGTTACTCTGTGTAAGAACTTCATTGTAGTTCAAGTATAAAGGACATGAAGTGCCATAAAAGGAGAGGAGTCTCTCCAATGGGCTAGAGCCAGGTTGTGAAGGGCTTTCCTCGTGACTGCCTTGGCATGCTGAACAGTCAGTGAACACATCTTATTAACTTACGGCCTTTAATGAGGAAGAGTGAAAAATTGTAACTGTTTCATTTCCTGCTCACTGCTCAAGGGTTTCACCAGGTGCTGCTTCCTGACTTTAGGTGAATAGTTCTGCTTACCATACAAGACTCGTTTGCCTTTTGACTATTATGTAATACTTAAACACTATTCCAGTTATCACAGATTTCTTGCAAACCGAATAATAATAGGCACAATTTTGAAATTTGAAATTAGATTTACTTTTGCTCTTACTAAAAAATTGTTGGTATTTAAAATGATGTATTCATTCACATAACTAATCTCTTCATTTAGCTGAAATGATAAATATTTCTATTTATGATTACTTTTTTATTTGAAAGCATATAAATACTTTGAAAGTAAAAACCATTAAATACTTTTATGTTGGTTATAAAATAATACTTAGGTTGCTTCTTCCTGCTACTTCTCTTTTTTTTTAAATTTAAATATCTATTTTGAAGAGGTTTACCACACATATAAATGCCAAAGCAGAGAAAATAGTTTAAAATACTGTTAAACTAAACAAAGCCAATGAGGCTTAAACCAATGGTTATTCCTAAGGGAGAAACTTAAGTCAGTACTTACCCCATTCTTGAGAAGAAAAATCTGAATGCTGATGTTTGTGGTGTTAAAGTAAGCCTTTCCATTAAGTTCAAGAAACATATATTAAGTAGTTATTCAATGCCAAACTACATTTTAGTTACTGGAAATAACAGAAATGAGTAAAACACACTTCCTAGTGTCAATGGACATGCTGTCTACTGAAATGTTAAGTTGAACCATATGAAATTGCTTTTTTTAGGTCAAAAAATGGTCAAGTATCAGTTCAGCCTAACATGTATGTAAACATATTTGCGATGATAGAGATAGGAATGAGGTACTACACGCACTGAGAAAGCGCTTCATGCTGCCTAGAGCACTCAGTGAGAGCTTCCCAAAGGAGATGACATTTGAGCTGAGTTTTAGAAAATGATTGGGAGTTCACTGTGTGTTTACAGGAAGCAAAGAGAATGAGGGCATTCCAGAAATAGGAAACAGCATGTGCAGAGTTGTTGAAGCGAGAATGAGCCTAGTGCATGTAGGAAACTGCACATAGTTCACACTGGTTGGAATGCCAGATATGCTGGGGGTGACAGGAGACAAGGCAGGTGAAGTAAGCAGAGGGCAGATGGTATGAAGTTGGATGTTTTAAGCCAAGACCTTGATTTTATCCTTGAAATTTGTGAGATGTGTGTAATCCAGGGAGTATGCAAGGCAATCTGTGAGGATTCAGAAAGGAAATATTACTACTTATGTGCATATATTTTTTAAAGTTTATTTATTTATTTTGAGGGAAACAGAGACAGCACAAATGGGAGGGGGACAGAGAGAGAGGGAGAGCAAAACCAAATCAGGTGCCACCATGCCGGCGCAGAGCCCAACTTGGGGCTCAAACTCACGAAGCCGTGAGATGTGACCTGATCCAAAACCAGGAGTCAGATGTGCAACCAACTGAGCCACCCAGGTGCCCCTACTTATATGTATATTTACCTTTGCCTTATCTTTTTTAAATGTCCAACTAAATAGGGATTATAAGGGGCATCTGGGTAGCTCAGTTGATTTAGCATCTGACTCTTGGTTTCAGGTAAGGTCATGATCTTGTCGTTCTTGGAGCCAAGCCCCACATTGGGCTCTGTGCTGATGGCATGGAGCCTTTTTGGGATTCTCTCTCTCTCTCTCTCTCTCTCTCTCTCAAAATAAAAAGTAAATAAACTTGAAAATAAATAGGCATTATAATGTGTATAATTCCTAATGCAGTACTGGATGTAAATAATTTATAAATAAATAAATAAATATACATGTATTATGGTGTGTTACAGATTGAATCGTGTTCCCCCAAAATTCATGTTGAAGTTCTAACCCCTAGTATCTCAGAATATGACTTTGTTTGGAAATAGGGTCCTTGCAGATATAATTAGTTAAGATGAGATCATCCCAGAGTAGCTTGGGCCTCTGATCCAATATAACTGCTGTCCTTACAAAATAGATCACACCACATGAAGAGGAAGGCAGATGTTGCATGATGCTTCCACAGGCCACGGAACTCCAAGATGGCCAGCATATCATCAGAAGCTATGGGAGAGGCATGAAACAGATCTTTGCCTCACAGCCCTCAGAAGGAACAAAATGTGCTGATACCTTGATCTCGGATTCTAGCCTCCAAAACTGTGAGACAATTTTCTATTGTTTAAAGCCATCTAGTTTATGGTACTTTGTTATGGTGGCCTTCAAAACTAATACATGGTGCGTGGTCAAAGAGTTTGGAGACCCTGGTTAGAAAATGAGAGCCATGGAAGAGTTTGTGTATTTTAAGAGTCCAAACTATTTATGTCCTGTCTTTATTCATTCTCTGTATTTATGGGGTGACTCAGTCAGTTGAGCGTCCAACTTCGGCTCAGGTCATCATCTCTTAACTCATGAGTTTGAGCCCTGTGTTGGACCCTGTGCTGACAGCTCAGAGCCTCCTTCAGATTCTGTGTCTCCATCTCTCTCTGCCCCTTTCCCTGCTCAAGTTCTGTCTCTCAAAAATAAATAAACATTTAAAAAATCTCAAAAAATAACTTATTTTAACTTGAAGAGATTTCTTAGTTTATCAGTACTTTTATTAAAGGCACTATAGTTAGAAAATAATCTGTTCACCTTTGTGTTTGCTGTAGTTTGTGTTAAAGGAAGGAGCAGTTAGGAAATACTTGACCGAAACAGGGCCAGTTTTAGGTGGGGGAATTTACACATAAGAACCCCATTAGGCAGAAGTGAAGCCAAAATCAGAAGTAGGGTCCTACCAACAGAAGTCATAGCTGTGAACAGTCTGATAGTCCATCATTGGTGCTGGGAGGACTGTAGGCAGAGCATATATTATTCTAGCTGTGTAACCTTCGGGGCCTAAAGACAGCCAGCCCGTTTTATACAAGTTATATGTTAGTCATGTGTGTGAGGTTCCAAAATAGTATGATTGAGACAGTTTTCAAGACCTTGAACTCAGATGTATCTCTTTAGAACCTGTGTGTGGGTCAGCAAAATCTGGAAGTCAGCAGTACATTAATTAATTAGTAAATTATTTAATGGTAACTAATATATTAATATAAAATCCAGGTCAGTAATATATTAATTAATATATTAGTTAATTATTATGTTTACATAGTAACACAAAATGTATTTACACATTAATGTGGTTAACATATATATAAATATTTTTGTTATTTTAGGTCTTTGTTGGCCATGGAATATTTGATCATTTATGGCCTATTTATGCAAGTCAATGAAAGCATTTTGAAGTATTACTTTAAAAAAAAATCATATGTACTTGTAAAAGCTCTGCCATTCTTTAGACAAATAGTATTTCGATTTTTTAAAGTAATAGAATCATTTCTTCACATAAACTCTTATGTGGAAGCCCAGTATGCTCATAACTGCGTTAGCAGTTTACTCATCATAGAGGACTGGCCATTTGTAAAAATATAGCCTGATGTCTTAAATCTTGTTTCTTTTATCTAGTCTGGAAATTCTATATTTTGTGGGTATATTTTCTGTACTCACTATAATTTTTTAGCAGAATGAAAAAGAAATTATACAGAAGAGGATAATAAATATGCTACTGACCTATGATCATAGAGCCTATGCTTGGAGTTGCTATCCAGTAGTGGAACTAGATTTCTAAAAATACATCCATCATCTCTAATTTGGTCCCCTTTGTAACCAGCACAGCAGTCTGTGACCTACGGCTACTTGGTCAGAATATAACGTCTGCTGTCCCTAGAAACACATTTCTTATTGAGGAATTCCTTTTTGTGCTTCCACTACTGTTCTTTTAACAATTTCTGTTGCGGCTCTATTCAGCTATACCTCTGCTACCTTTGGACTCAAAAACCTGTTCGTCCAGTTCAATACATGTTTTTTTTTTCTTTCCTCTCACTCATGACTTATAATCATATTACTGTAAGCTGATAAATATTTGGAACTGTAATTATTTTTTGTATGTTTAGATTGTTATAAAAACTAGAACCATATGGAAAAATTGGGGATTAGCAGTAGTCTTTCAGAATTAGAATTTTTGCCTTCATGGTATTTATCATATGGCTATTTTTAAAGAACAAAGTAAGTAAAGGAGCCAGTCTGCCTGCCAGTAAATTACAATTCAGACTTTTCTACCTTTTTCTAAAATGTACCTATAAAAGGATAGAAACAACAGGCTATAATTTGGTCATCAGTGAATCTTTTCAATAAAAATATACCCAGAGTCTTTATTCTTTTCTTTTCTTTCTTTTTTTTTTTTTTTTTTTTGTAGTCAACATACAGTAGAGGCGCCTGGGTGGCTCAGTCGGTTAAGCCTCTGACTTCGCTCACATCATGATCTCATGGGTAGTGAGTTTGAGCCTTGTATCCGGCTCTGTGCTCACAGCTCAGAGCCTGGAGCCTGTTTCAGATTCTGTGTCTCTTTTCTCTCTGCCCCTCCCCAACTCAGGCTCTGTCTCTCTCTGTCTCAAAAATAAATGAACATGAAAAAAAAATTTTAAAAACATACAATGTTATATTAGTCTCAGGTGTACAATATAATGATTCTTCAGCTCTATACATTATAATCCAGAGTCTTGTATCAAATAATGTTTATTGAGCTCCTACCATGTGCTCATTATACTAAGTTTTAAGTATACAGTGGTAAATTAAATGAACATGATCCTGGCCTCATGGGAATTAGATATATTACAAACATACACACACACAAAAAATATATACAATGTAATATAATAACAAAATATAATACTCTGATACAAGTTCTGAAGGAAATAAACAGAGTTCTTCAGTGGGAGCAAAAGAAGCTACTTTAAATAGAACAGTCAGAAAAGGGATAAGAAGTGAAAAGAAAGCATTCTAAGCAGAAAACAGCTTGAACAAAAACCCTGAGGCCCAGTAAAGTACTGGGCTTATTCAAGGAACAAGACCTTACGTTTGATGAAGAAAAGATTTTTGTCTTTTGTCTAACTAAAACAATATGTTATGTCACAATTGCTGAAGAAATACTTGTGTACAAAGGAATGAATACCTGTATACCTAGGATTTAGTGAGTACAAGTTGAGGTTGAAGAGGTAGACAAAGATCAGCCATGCTAAGCCTTGTTGAAAATTGAGGGACCTAATTCATGTTGTATAAAGATCACTCACAACTGTGTGAGGAACTATTTGGTAGAAGAAGGAAAACTCAGATTCATGATGCAATGGAGGTAGAGACAAGTGGAACAAAGAAATCAGTAAACAACTATGTTAGAGCCAAGGTCAATGGGTTTAACTTTCTGCCCACTTTAGCAGCTTAGCAAAGTGATTGTGTCTGATATATATCTTTATACCCCTGGAGCTCCCATAGCCCTTTAACTCCCAGACAAAGCCTGGAAAGAAATTAACCTTTAGCTAAGAATTTAATCAAGCCCTTAAAGAAAGTAATTTCAGAGTTTCTCCTGAGTCTTTGTATAATTAAGGGAATGGCCATCATAAATCACAAGGAAGATCAAGAATATAGATTATTCTATAACTGCCTTAGTTTATGCCCAATGAGTATTTCTCCTAAAGAGATTTTACCACCCATACAGAAGCAAAAGCAAGGTAAGATCATTTTTAAAATAGTGCTAAGTTCCTGGGTATCTTAGTCAGTTAAGCATCTGACTCTTGGTTTTGGCTCAGGTCCTGATCTCACATTTTGTGAGTTCGAGCCTCCCATCAGGCTCTGTGCTGAAAGTGCAGTGCTTCCTTAGGCTTTCTCTCTCCTCTCTCTGCTGTCTCTCTCTTTCTCTCCAAATAAATACATAAAAAATTTCACAAAATAGCGTTAAACTAAATAAAGCCATTATACTAAACTAATAGTTATTCTTACAAAAGGCTTGCCCCTCTCACACTTCCTATGGCAATGTTGCAAGGAAATAGTTGTTTTCATGGAGAATCTACCTGCCGTTCTAGACAGCAGCCAATAGAATTGAGCCCAGGGACTGGCAGAGAAGTGTCTGGGATGCTAAGGAACAATTGCTTGGTGGATAACTTAGAAGGACATTAAGACAAAGTCTCTTTTCACCTAGGATATACTCAAAATAACCTTGACTGGAGCTGTGAGGCTGACAGTTGTTTTATAACCTTGATTAGCACATAGGTACTCAGTGAATCAGGATTTGCTACCTCAGGGTGTTAAGTAGCCTGTTCCACTTTTGTATTGCTCTAGTCATTAGAATTATTTCTTTCATTGAGCCAGCCTTCCCCCCTCCTTATTCCCACCTGTTGTATGTAGTTTTACTCTCTAGACCTTTAGCAAATAAGGCTGATCACTTTTGTTGGAATTTCAAGATTTAATTTATTTTGAAACGGCTGACTGTGCTACTTTTAATCCTCTAATCTGTTGTAAGAGAAACTGAGGTGGTGGCAAGAATCAAACTTATAAGATGCAGAGGACAAAGTGCCTCATGTGAAGTTAAGTTTTATCTTAAGATTTGCCAGTCATTGCAGCCTTTTTAGTGAGTCAACTCAATCCGCACCTATCTAGTCAAAATAAGTATAAAACAGATCATTACCATATTCCCTCCGACTTCTCCATTACATACTGGTAGAAAATTATCAAGATCTCCCTTTGAGTTTTAGGGTACCCATCTTTTCAAGGCCTTGACTTTGGCTGTCCCTTCAGCTGCACTTTCCCTCTGCATATTCTATGTGGTCTCCTGTCTTCTTTCTTCAGCATCTATTCCTCCACCCGTTTTGCCTCTTCCAAAGGCCAACCTCATCATTTTGTAGTTGTACACCATTTTTTAGAAAAAAAAAAAAAATTCCTTTATTATCATTATATCAGGGCCTCTTGGAGAGGAGAGAAATATGCACTGTCCACCAGGCAGCTTGTACCAGAAACAGTAACACAACATGCATCGTCAACTGTACAAACATGTTAAGTTTGGAAAACAGAGGAAAGTAAACATCTGTAATTAATTGTACCATACTAACCCAAATCCATTCATCCACTTGTTTATATGCTTATTCATTCATTCAAGTCACCAGATATTTACTGAGTACCTATTACAATAGTAATCACCATGCCTTCTAGGAATTAAGATCTGGTAAGGGAACTGTAGCTAGTTCGAAGTAGCTAGGTAGAAACAACCACTAAAATACCACTATTTTGATATATTTTTATTGGACCTTAATCTTAAAGTTTTTTTTTAATGCATTGCAATTATACAGTCTATTCAGTCTTCCATGCTTTATTCTGCATTTTAACTTAGAGCACATGACAAAACAGGAGCAAAACTATTTATTCAATATTTTTGCCTGTCAGGAATAAGATCCTGTTATTTTCACCCTGAGTCTGCAGTTCATGAAGCTGCTTCATCAGCTGTTCCTGATGGGCCTCACAGAGCCCATCTTTGGCTGTACTGTTCATACAACTGGATAAGCTGTGGGTAGATAGGTACTTCTCACTGCCCAGTAGTCTTCAGTACGGGTGCCGGTTGAGCTCACTCTTCTCTGACTGGGAGGCTGGGGCAGAATAGGTATCAGTCTGGGAGTAGGATCATCCCTGGGCCAGCTATTTCAGTTCCTTACAGATCATCATGCATGCGGATGACAGAGGCCTACTCACGTGAACCTGAAGGCAGTGGTCCTGTGGATGTTTTCTCATCTCCTGACTCGACACTTCTTCCATTATGCCTTCCTTCCTTCCACAATCTTATTCTTTTACCTCTTTTCCTCCCAGATTTTCACAAGACTGCTTGTTTTTTTTTTTTTCCTGGAATGCCACCTCTCTGCACAGAAAAAGTGAAGGCCTCGTTCAGTTGATTTCCTCTTATATCTTAAAATTTCATAGCCTCAGGTGTCCAATAGAGGTCTGTAGCTTTAGCCCTTGCCTGGTTTCTGCTCTCTTTGTAGTTACAATCATATTTTAATATAACTAAATCATACCCCAGTATTTTTTTTTTTTACAATTCAGTGGTTTTTAGCATATTCATAAAGTTGTGTGACCATCACCACAATCTAATTTCAGAACTTTTTCATCCTTGTAAGAAACCACACACCCATTAGCTGTCACTCTTTATTTCCCTTACTCTTCTACCAGCCCTAAATAACCACTAGTCTATTTTCTGTCTCTGTAGTCTTTCATTTCTACTGTTGGTAGAGAGGATAGGTGCAGATTGGGAGAAAGGTGAGCTCTGGTTCGGAAATGAGCTTCTGCTTCTGATCTCTGCTTATCTGCCATCCCCCATAATTGAAGTTAAATAAAACTCCTTGCTTCTTTGAAGATGTTCTTCCAAAGATTTCCATCTGATCTCCAAACAATAATTATATATAATATCTGAAAACATAAAAATATATTTCTAAATATAATCTTATTTTATAACTTTAATCTTATTTCTTGTGAATGAGTGACCCTAGCGCACACACATGCACACACACTCACCTGGCCCTGACTTACATTTCAAAACCTTCTTCTCTGACCAGACTATGAAGGGCATCATGCCTCAAACACTGTCTCCTAATTTCTTTCTTTCTTTTTTTTTTTGAGAGACAGAGAGACAGTGTGAGCAGGAGAGGGTCAGAGAGAGAAGGAGACAGAGAATCTGAAGCGGGCTCCAGGCTCTGAGCTAGCTGTCAGCACAGAGCCCAACGTGGGGCTCGAACCCACAAACCATGAGATCATGACCTGAGCTGAAGCCAGATGCTTAACTGACTGAGCCACCCAGGCGCCCCTGTCGCCTAATTTCTTGATTCCTAGGTTTTCCAAATCAGGCTGCCATACTTGGTGATTTTAGATATATCACAATACTAAGTAACAATAAAGAGTAAGAGTCAGTAGAATGAACCATGGGGAATGACTTGGGGGAAACACCCCTCTCTGCTGTGTATACAATTAGAATTGACCAAGGAGAGACAAAAATGGAGGGGGGGCCGTATGAGAAGGCTCTGTAGCAGTTATCTTTTCCAGCTAGAGCATCTTGGCCTACCTAGCATCCCCACCCCTCTGAAGTGGTCCTTTGTGATGTCTAAGGTCCCCTTAGCCACCATTGGCTGCTGAGTACCCTGCTGACCAAACAGAGAAGGGGTGTGACTCCCCGTTGTTCTGGGAGAGGTATACATAGAGAGGACAGACTCCAGGGGTTAGACAACTGAAAGGCTGCAGCATGGCAAAAATGGTGAAGAAATCATGGAAGCCACAAACCATAAGCACCAAGCAGCGGAAGAAGAGGAAGACTACCTCTCAACCCAGATCAAGAGGCATTAACAAGGTCAGATGACCCTACCAAACTTCTCTTCTTCCTTATTTATGTACCCCCATCCCACCAGCCCAGTCTCCTCCACAGATTATCCTGCATCTGCCTGGCACAAACCTCCTCTTTAGCTCTCCACTTTCTACCTGCCCCCATTCCCTTCTCCCAACCCAGTGCCTTCTGGGCTTACCTTGTTGCCTTACCAGGTGCTAAAGATATACAAGAAGACAAAAAGATCACCTCACATGAGTTCAAGAAAAAAATACTCTCCTAAATTTATAACTACTTCAAGAAGAAAGAAGAGAGCAAGGAGGAGCAATTAGTTTCACCTGTAGACTGAGCCAAAAGCAGCCAGGCCAGACCCAACAGACTCTATAGAGCTGTCACCACTCCAAGACAAGACCTGTGAAAACACTACCTACAGAGCAAGCTTCAGAGACCTCAGGCAATCTTCATCTAGAGCCCTGGCTGCGGAGAAAAGGCCAACTGCATAGAGACTGCCACAGATGCTAATGTGAAACATGGAACTCACATGGAGGTGATTAAAATAAAATCAACAGGGTGTAAGAAGCCCCTTCAAAAAATAAAATCAGACACTCTGCATAGAAGTGAATCATGTTGCATTACTGCTTGAGAATGTTCCTGGGAATAAGAGTGAAATGATAGGCTTAGTATTTTTGCTGTAAAGCAAGCCCTTGGCCCCGTGATGTCTGCCTGAGGAGAAAATGTACATACAGCTTATCAGGGGTGGAAAAATGCCCTTTACACCAGATTCTCTATCCATGGCAGATGAGTTTAACAACTTCTTAATTGGTCGTCAACATTCATTTTATATGTGGGTGAAAATCAGCAGAACACAGTGCTCACTCTGATAGGCTTAATGATGATGGGGAAGGGAAATGGGGTGGGGGGGAGCAAAAAAAAAAAGCAGAGTTGTCCCTAAAGTCTCTGACTTTGTCAATCGTGATGCAGAACTGAACTGCTCAGGTCACTTGGGAATAATTTAATAGGAAGTTGAAGATCCCTGAGCGTCATTGGCTCCCTCATCCTCTCTTGACCTTCTGGTGAATTGTAACAAAGGACCGCAGCACCAGGAGAGGGTTCTCATGTGGCCACATCCAGCAGAGGCCTCACCAGATACTCATCTCTGGAATGATTCTGTCCAGCTTCCCCAGGCTCACCCTGCCTATCAGTCATTCATCCCCTTTGAAGCCCAGAATGGAACACTCACTCTGTGCCCTGCAGAGGCAGAAACAGTTGAGATTCAATGATTATAGGTTAGAACAATGATCCTCAAAACATTTTTAGTGTCTCCAAGAGAATTTGAAGCACTGTACACTTTCTCATACAATTTTAAGTTGACTTCTAAAAATTTTTATCAGGGGTTTAAATGTTTACTAAGGATATAATTTCTAACTTATAAATATTGATACTTAAAATAAAACTTTAAATTAGTCATTTTTTTAAAAATCTGCAGTCTCTTCAGTTACATTTTACCCTTCTTTGCTATGGATTTACATGTGGGAGCCACCACCAGACAGGGTTATCATTTGGCCTGTATTTTTCTCAGAAAACTCGGAATCTGCTTAAGTATTTAAACAAGCATATGGTGAGACCATTCTTCGCCATGCCATATGAATGAGATTCTTAAAGGCTACTATTATCTGATACTGGCCTGAACCATAAAGACAAGTGGCAGTCTGTCCCCTGTGCCCTCTGTGCTTGCACACTAAGTTAGCTGCAAGCTGTACCCCAGCCGTAGACCAAATAAACTAATGGTATGGAGTTTAAAAATCAAATGTCCAGTGTTGAATAGCATCTTTTGTGAACAGAAACGTTTTGACCATATTTTGCTAGTGAAAAATATAATAGGTGTTATCTCTATATATCAGCTGAATATTTTTTATTTATTTATTTTGAGAGAACATGCATGGGAGGGGCAGAGAGAGAGAGAGGGAGAGAGAATCCCAAGCAGGCTGCACACTGACAGAGTGGAGCCCAATGTGGGGCTCCAACACAGGAACCATGAGATCATGACCTGAGCCGAAATTCAAGAGTTGGATGCTTAACCAGTCTGAGCCACCCAGGTGCCTCTGGATTAGCTAAAGTTTAAAATGCTGATGGCATAACATTAAAAATTATCTTTCATCACCTTTGGTGCCTTCCAAAAAATTTTTATTACATGTAGATCAAGTTTCTTTGTCTCTGGAAAGATGGATCCACAGAAAACAACAGCATTAGTTGCCTCTAGGAAAGGGAACTGAGTACCTGGCACTGGTGTGAGAAGAAAATTTCCATTGTCTATCCTCTTGTGTCTATTGAATTTTAAGCCATGTGCAAAGCATAGTCAAATTTAAAATACAATTTAAAAAAGAAGGGTTAACTAATTATTTAATAAGTTTTTTAAAAAAGGACTTCGTGGGGCGCCTGGGTGGCTCAGTCGGTTAAGCCTCCGACTTCGGCTCAGGTCAGATCTCACGTTCGTGGGTTCGAGCCCTGCGTCAGGCTCTGTGCTGACACGCTAGCTCAGAGCCTGGAGCCTGCTTCCGGTTCTGTGTCTCCTTCTCTCTCTGCCCCTCCCCCTCTCATGCTCTGTCTCTCTCTGTATCAAAAATAAATAAAACATTAAAAAAATTTTTTAAAAAAAAGGACTTTGTTTGCCAGAATGTAATAAGATGTATTTCTTTTGGTTTTCAGTCATTAAAACATTGCCCTAGTTCTTGAAGATTTATCCACCAGCGTGCACAGTAATAACATAATGGCAACAAAAGATTACTGGTAGGAAGACATCAAAACAGATTAATGAAGCCAGATTAGCAAACAGGGGCCCAAACAAGAAACTAGGATTCAAGAGTATCCCAACTTTTTATTTTTAAAAGTGAAACTAGCACAGTGAACCACCATGTTAACACTCTTCACCTGGATTTCACCAGTAGCTAAATATGTCACAAATACCATATGTGCCTTATCACTAATCTGTTTTGGTCTTCAGTAGACCCAACGGACACCAATGCTGTCTGGGACTTTGTTTGATCTTGTTAACAGCTTCATCAGAATGTCCTGATAGGACTTTGCCCTGTGAAACCCTATAGCATAGTATTCTCCCATCACCAGAGCTGCTGGTGTGGTTATCTTCAAAGATACTGCAGACCTGAGGGTGCTAACCTGCTTTTACAACTTGGTTCTGGGCCCTTTTATGTTATAATCAAAAGAACTCAGCATTAACTGCATTGATCATGAACTTTCATCAGGTGTATTATACGGAGGTACTGTGGGACTGGCATAAGGGAAGGGAAGAATTAGGGCTCCTTGGAGGAGTTATATCCATTTATAATAAACTGGTGATCTAGTAAGTAAAATGTTTCTGAGTGTGACCCAGACTAGCAAATTAATCGAACCCAGTGAGGAGGTTGTGGGAGCTTCTTAGTTCTAAACAGTGGGTGAGAAGCACAGGTAACAAGGTGGACTTGAGACTGGATCTAAAGAGGGAGTAGGGTGGAGGAGGGGGAGGGGGGCCAAGTTGCCAGTCAGAATCTTTAACTGGGATGTGGTGCTATCCCAGGTAGATAGTGTCAGAATTAGGCTGAATTGTAGAACACCCAGCTGGGGTCTGAGAACGGCTCAGCATGGGGAAATACACACACACTGTGATTGGTGTTGGAATTGTATTAAACACAGGGTTCCGGTGCCAAACATAGAGAAGGAACTGGAACACTTAAAAGTGATTATTGTTAGATTCCCTGCATTTCTAAGTTTAAAAACAAATTATGCAGACTTTGTGTTTTCATCTCCCTACCACCACCTTCTACATAAGAGGTAGAGTGTAAATTGGAGTATATTTGTCTACATGCTTTACCCAACAAGATTTTTAAAAAACAGAAAATACTACAGAGAAGTAACTATTCCCCTGGAAATAACAGAAAGAATAATTAACAGTTGAGGACCACTCTAGAGAGAATCATGGTGGGGATTCCTGGTGAACTCCCCCAAATAGGTCAGAAAAGCTGCTCACCACACTGCCTCCCTAACCTTACACCGAAGCTCAAAGACGTACTATCAGATCTCTTCTGTTTTTACTATCCTGTATCCCAAGGAGAGACACCAAACATAGCATAGTTTTTCTTAAAATATTCCTCATACTTGATCTAATGATTTGTACTTTTTAAAATTAAAGTGTCACTGACACGACAATATCTTACTAGTTTTAGATATACATCATAGTGATTTGATACTTTTGTGCATTACAGAAGGATCCCCGTAATACATCTAGTTGCCATCTGTCACTGTACAGAATTACTCACTTTTAACCATATTTCCTGTGATATACACTACGTCTCCATGACTTATTTTATAACTGGAAGTTTGTATCTCTTAATCCTTTCACCTCTTTTCTTGGCTCCCCCACCAGCCCCTCCCCACTTTGGTAACCAACAGTATGTTTCCTGTATCTGAGTCTGTTTCTGTCTTGTTTGTTTTGTTTTTTAGATTCCACATATAAACAAAATCATAGGATTCATCCTCCTCTGACTTATTTCACTTAGTGATTTTTACTTTTCAATGCAATCCATCAAATACTTTTTCTACTTTCTAAATTATTTCCATTTAAATACAGAATTGAATATCATTGTTTTAAGAATCACATATGCAAAATTAGAATTATAGGTAGATCAATTCATCAATTTCTTAAAAGCTTTTTGGTTTATTTTTACAATCTTTAGTTTCTAACTTTCATTGCTCTGGTTTTTGTTTTGTTTTGTTGTGTGTTCTTAATCCTATGATTTAACTTTCTGTTTACCCTGAACCTCAAGCTTGGGAACCATTTCTTCACATATTTGTAGGTAATTGTTCATCCTGTCTGAATGTCTTGCATTTGACCGAACATGCCTCATTCTTTTAACAATTTCTCATAGGTCTAATTTTATAAACCTTTAATCAGTTGCAGTTCTCCTCTGTACACGCTCCAAGTTTTTTCTCTTTATACAGCATGACATGAAAATTAAATATGGTTTGTTCCAACTGAAGCCTGCCCAATGCCAAATAAAGCAAAAATAATTGCTTCTTTTTTTTCACACGTATGCCTTAATGCAATCCTATAAGGCATTTGTCTTTTATTTCAACATAGAGAAGACTCATCCAATTTAACACCAACCGTAATTGTTGGATCCCACTTGGCTTTGTTTCATCTGTGGCTGTCTTAGCTGGTATTTCCTCATGTTTGTTACAAGTCACTGGCATATTAAAAGTTAACTATTAAGTCTATAAAATGAATTCTTCCACATATTTTTACTTCAAAGATTGTTCCATAAACAGTTGGTATAAATATGAATTTAATGGTAGGGGATCTCAAGAATGAAGACTTGAGTGATTCTGAGTGGGGTTTTGGTTTTTTGCAACCTCAGTGAGATAACACATTTGTGTGTCATGATTTGATATGAAGTTATCACAAAGAATTTAACCATAATAAGGCACCAAAGTTTTGAATTATTTATGTATATACATGTATGTGTACATACACACACATACACACACACACATTTATAAGTGACAAATATCACTTTCTCACATGCGTTCCAATATGATTTCCTGAGAGAGAAGGGTAAAATTACAGCTGACATACAGGGGGTTATACATAATCCATAGCCTACCTTTGAAGTCATTTTGAATTATTTTTATGTTTTTGAGTTTGCTTTTCAAATTTTTGCCCATGATTTGATAGAAGAGATTACAAATGAATGCATCAACCTCTATATTATGCAAAAATAAAATGTCTATAAGCATTATTATTAATTGATACCTAACAGTTATGATGGCCAAATGAGAGCTCTCAAAGTAATATAAAAATCCTCCTTATGTAACAAAGGCAGGAAGAATCTACCAATTTTATGTTTTTATTTTAGTAATTCAATAAGGTTAATTTATTTGGTCTTCAGTAGTGTGAACTTGTTTTATTAATGTTAATGTAGAATAGAGGTTAAGGGAGAATCATGACATTTTAAAAAAGACCAAAGCTGTGTCTGGTTTTGACCCTTACTTGACCAATTTTATTGTATTTGGAATATTATTAGATAAACATTTAACAAAGTACTTTTTTAAATGTTTTTTATTTATTTTTGAGAGACAGAGACAGTGTGAGCAGGGGCGGGTCAGAGAGAGGGAGATACAGAATCTGAAGCAGGCTCCAGGCTAGCCGTCAGCACAGAGCCCAATGCGGGGCTTGAACCCACAAACCATGAGATCATGACCTGAGCCAAAGCTGGACTCAACTGACTAAGCCACCCAGGTGCCCCAACAAAGTATTTTGTAGTGCCGTTTTCTTCATTTACATGCAAAATTGTTCTGGGTTTTCTTTTTTCTTTTTTCTCTTGCATGTGTCATTTTTGGAAATCTGAATACATCCATGGAAGTGTGTCACATAGATAAATATCCTTTGTGATAATGTGGCATAATGATTAAGAAACAATGCTAAGCAAGATGCCTGAGTGGCTTAGTCAGTTGAGCCTCCTGCTTTGGTTCAGATCATTATCTCAGGTTCATGAGTTTGAGCCCTGCATTGGGCTCTGTGCTGACAGCTCGGTGCCTGGAACCTGCTTCATTCAAATTCTGTGTCTCCCCCTCTCTCTCTCTCTCTCCCCCTCTGCCCCTCTTGTGTTCTCTCTCTCAAAAATAAACATTAAGAAAAAAATTTTTTTAAGAAACAATGCTATGCTCCTTAATAATCTCAAGGCCTTTGGGATAGTTCATAAATCACTGAAGGTTGATAGAAGTTTATAATTTAAATTTTTAAAAATTGTTTTTTTTATTTTGAGAGAGAGAGAGCGAGCATAAGTGGGGGTCGAGCAGAGAAAGGGAAAGAGAGAATCCCAAACACACTCTGTGCTGTCAGTGAAGAGCTTGACTCAGGTCTTGATTCCACAAAATGTGTGGTCATGACCTGAGATGAAATGAAAAATCTGGTGCTTAACTGACTGAGCCACTCAGGCACCCCTATACTTTTAAATTTCTTAGAGACTTAAAATCCAGGCTACTATTGGAATACCACAAGCATCTAAGAACACATCATTTTGGTTACTAGGTAGCATCTTTCATTCTCTGCTCTCCAAGCTACTATGGTAATATTTCTATAGATGTGGTAATAATGCCTCCTCTTGGTATCAAAGTCAAATTCGTCAGTTCTGCCAAAGTAACTATACCAGTGCCGAGTATTCCTTGTGCTCTCAATGGTTCAATGAGGTTTTAGTAAAATGGTCTCTTTAGTTTTTCTTCTTTTATCACAGCCCTCTTGGATTAGAACCCTGGCATGACTCTCTAAGAGCAAGTATGGGTGGGAGGTTACTATAACAGATACTCAGAAATACCCTTTCCCTCAGACACTAGTCCAGTTGTGTTTAGAGATAATTCTTCAGGAAGTTTGCATTTCTACACATAAAGTGGATGAAGCACTGACTGCCCTTTGTTCTGGGCTATGTCTTCAGGATGTTTGTTTAGCAAACAACCTTATAAGACAGAAATGGAATCACCTGGAGCAAAGAGCAAACAAGCTTTTACTGTCCATTATAAAAGGTTCAGATTCCCAAGGCTGAAGGTGCCTCTCCTATAATGCAACCCCCTGCGTGTGCAGGGAATTGGGACTCTAAACTAGTGTCCTCCTTCCCCACCTCAAAAGCTGATATTCAGGATAGTGCTATTGATAAAATAAACTCTCCTTCCTCTCTAAATCAAGAATCTTGTATCTTGTACCAATATCCATGTGGCAGGCTAACATTCTAGTTTGCAATAAGGGTAAAATCTGATTGTTTACAGTTCCTGACATTGCCTTAAACCAAATGCATGAGCTTTTTTGTTTGTTTGTTTGTTTGTTTGTTTGTTTGTAATCTTTATTTTTGAGAAAGAGAGACAAACAGAGAGATACAGAGTACCAGTCGGGAGGGGCAGAGAGAAAGGGAGACACAGAATCTGAAGCAGGCTCCAGACTCTGAGCTGTCAGCACAGAGCCCAATGTGGGGCTTGAGCTCAGGAACTGTGAGATCATAACCTGAGTTGAAGTTTGATGCCCAGCTGACTGAGCCACCTAGGCTCCCCCAAACGCATGAGCTTTGAACCCTAAGAGCCTTTGTAGTCCCTCATATAAATCTATCCTCAGGTAAGTTGGCTCCACAGTGCTTCAGAAAGGACTTCCATGGCTTAATCATAGAGTGTACAGAGCTCAGGCTCAATATAGGACCCTAACACAACTCTTCAAATGTGAAGTGTTGTAAGTCAGGCTCTTCCTTGTATTATGCTCATATGATACCTCTTCCTTGAAATATACTTCTGCTTTATTCTGCCACTTTATATTGCATGTGTTTGTTCATGAAGCTTTTTCTGAGTATCCCTACTGTTAGATCTTATCCCACTGCATTCAACAGACCTTGAACTCCTAATTAAGGACTAGGCATTAGCTAATGGCCAGTAGGTACCATGAACACATTCATTACTTGGCCTGTTTATTCCTATATTCGCAAAGCTAATTTCTTTGATTCCAAAAAATTAACATATATAAATGGTGACTGAGTTCATTTCCTGGCTTGAAGTAGAAACTTATGACATTCAGACATAAATATAAAATGAAAATACCTATTTAATAATCCAAAGAGCATTCTTATCATTAGAATTCTAAAGAACATAAGCCTATAAAGAAGAAGCTTAAGAGTATTTAAATTTCTGGGGCAGTGCCTAAAGTAATTCTCCTGAGGGCGCATTGTACCTCCTTCATATTTCCTCCTTACCGTTTCTCTTAGGAACAACTCAGGATCTTCTACAGATTACTGGTCATTTTCGTCTCCTGTCTTCTTTTTCCAAATATTATTCCCACTTTCTCTAATGCCAGTTATGGGCTGAATTATTTCCCCTCAAAACCTCAGATGTTGAAGTCCTACATAATCCCCAGCACCACAGAGTGTGACTATAAGGGATAGAGTCTTTAGAGAGGTGACTAAGTTGAAATGAAGTCATTAGTGTGGGCTCTAGTAAAATATGACTGGTTTCCTTAGAGGAAATTTGGACAGACACACAGGGAGAACACCAGGTGAACATAAAGACGGCCATCCACAAACCAAGGAGAGGGGCCTCCGATGAATCCAGCCCTGCTAACACCGTGAATTTGGACTTCTAGTCTCCAGAACTGTGAGAAAATAGATTTCTGGTTTTGTAAGCCACCCAGTCTATGGCACTCTGTATAGCAGCCCTCCCAAAGTAATACACGCACTCCTTCCCATCAGCCGTGCACTCGGTGTTGCTCTTCGCACCCCACCCTTCCCTGGGACCTTCTATTTCTTCTGTGTTCCCATTTCAGTACTCAATTCAGCAGATCCTTTATTACAAATTCTTTGAGGGATACAATGAGTCACTCTTCTTGATGATTCCGTTTCCAGCAGATTACCCCATCATGCCACTTGAAGTCGTTAGCACTAGCAAGCAAATCGTAACACGGCTCATGTTTGGCAAGAAAGACTGGTTTCCTATCACTGTCTTTAAAAATAAGAAGAATCTTTTCCAGAAGTTTCCAGCAGCCCTCTCCTGGAATTGAATTTATGAGTATTGGATTCCTTGCCTATTCTTAACAGGAAGGAATAGATGAATATTGTTGCGTTAGTCCATTTAGAGCCCATCCCTGGAGCTAGGAATTTGACTAGTAGCGTCTATAAGTCTCATAGGTTATAAGAGCAAGGGATAGGTACCTGGACAAAGGATCTGTTAGGAAGGAGGAAGAGGAAAATGAACATTTAGTGGACAACCAGCATTGTCCATTGTACCTGAAATACCAGTCTGAAAAATTAATAATTAAAAAAATGTTTATATAGCACTTAGTATTCTAGATGCATTATATGTTATAAATAGCCTGTAAGATAAATAGCCTGTAAGAACCTTTAGTGTTCTCTTTTTTTAATAATTATATATATTTAAGTAATCTCTACACCCAACATGGAGCTCGAACTAACAACCCCAATCAAGAGTAGCATGCATTTCCAACTGAGGCAGCCAGGTGCCCCCATTGTTCTTTTTTTAACTTCAATTTAAAACAAAAAACAAAAGCTGTTCTCCCATTTCCCCCACCCTGTCACCTCCACCTCTGGCAACCACCAATCAGTTCTCTGTATCTATGATATGTCTGTCTGTCTGTCTGTCTATCTATCTATCTATCTATCTATCTATCTACATATATATGTTAGATTCTACATATAAGAGACAGTATTTGTCTTTGTCTGATTCATTTCACTTAGTCAGAAATGGCAAGATTTCGTTCCTTTTCATGACCAAATAATATTCCGAGGTGTGTGTGTGTGTGTGTGTGTGTGTGTGTGTGTGTGTGCGCGCGCGCGTATATGTGTGGGCGTGTTGTGTATACAGTAAAACCTTGGTTTGTGAGCATAATTCAAAGCACTCATCTATCAATTTCAAGAACTACTGACTTAGTTGTGATCATGTGATATTCAGTGTCACACACTGTATTGCAAGACATCACTCATTTAAAAAAAATTTTTTTTTAACATTTCTTTATTTTTGAGAGACAGAGTAAGACAATGCAAGAGTGGGGGAGGAGTAGAGGGAGAAAGAAGCACAATCTGAAGCAGGCTCCAGGCTCCGAGGTGTCAGCACAGAGCCTGACATGGGGCTTGAACCCATGAACTGTGAGATCATGACCTGCTTAACCAACTGAGCCACGCTGGTGCCCTGACATCGCCCATTGATCAAGTTAAAAGTTATGAGAGATGTTTTCTTGTCTTGCAGAACACTCACAGAACCAGGTCCTCGCAAGTCAAGGTTTTACTGTAGATATATCACATATTCTTTATCTATTTATCCACTGAAAGAAACTTAGGTTGTTTTCATACCTTGGATACTGGAAATGATGCTGCAGTAAACATAGGGGTGCATAGATCTTTTAAGATTAATGTTTTTGTTTTCTTTGGGTAAATAACTAGAAGTGGAAATGCTGGATCACATGGTAGTTTTATTGTTAATTTTTTGAGGAAGCTCCATACTATTTCCCATAGTAGCTGCACCAATTTACATTCCTACCAATAGTGCATGAGGGGTTCCTTTTATCCACATTCTTGCCAACACTTGTTATTTCTAGTCTTTTTGATAATAGTCATTCTAATGGGTGAAGTGATATCTCACTGTGGTTTTGACCTACATTTCCTTGATGATTACTGATATTGAACATCTTTTTACATACCTGTTGGCCATCGTATGTCTTTGGAAAAATGTCTTTTCAGATTTTCTGCCCATTGTTAATCAGATTGTTATTTTGCTATTGAGTTGAATGAGTTGTTATATATTTTGGATATTGGCCTCTCATGAGATGTCTGATTTACAAATATGTTCTTCCATTCAGTATGTTTTTTCATTTTGTTAATAGTTTCCTTTGCTGTGCAGAAGCTTTTTTTAGTTTCATGTAGTCTCACTTATTTATTTTTGCTTTTGTTGCTTTTCCTTTTGGTATCCTTATTCTACAAATTATGAAACCCAGAGCACTGAAATGACTTGCACTGATACTGCACAAAGATTAATTACTGGCAGATAATCACAGTAATTCTATTAACACAGTCCATTTATTTGGAGATGATGGGATGTGAATCTCAGAGTCAGTCCTTGTTTGATTTTGTGGCTTATGTATAAGATTCTCCTAAAAGTAGTAAGTTATAATTTAAAAAATAGTTCTGGCAATTATTCAGAATATGAAATGTAACAATAGCCAAAGGTGGAAATAGCATAAATTCCCATTCATAGTTAATGGACAAACAAAATATGTTAAATCCATACAATGCAATATTACTGGCTTCAAAAGAGAGTGAAGTCCTAATATATGCTGCAACATGGATAAACTTTGGAAACTTTATACTAAGTGAAACAAGCCAGATTCAAAGGACACATATTGTGTGATATCATTTATTTATTTTTTAAATGTTTATTTATTTTTGAGAGAGAGAAAGAGAGAGAGAGAGAGAGTACAAGTGTGAGAGGGGCAGAGAAAGAAGGAGACACAGAATCTGAAGCAGTCTCTAGGCTCTGAGCTGTCAGCACAGAGCCCAGTGCGGGGCTTTATTTGAGGAATGGTGAGATCATGACCTGAGCCAAAGGCGGACACTTAACCAACTGAGTGACCCAGGCACCCCTGCGTGATATCATTTATATAGTGGTGATTAGATTAGTCAAATTCACACAGATGAAAATAGAATGGTAGTTATCAGGAGCTCCAGGGAAAGGGTAATAGGCAGTTATTGATTAATAGCAGAAGAGTTTTAGTTCAGGTGATGAAAATGTTTGGGAGATGGATGGTAGTGACGGCTGCACAACAGTGTGAATGTACTTGATGTCACTGAACTGGTTAAAATGGTCAATTAAAAATGGTTAAAATGGTCGATTTTATGTAATGGATATTTTACCACAATAAAAAAAACAATAATATGCAATGTGGGTGACTATTATGATCTCTGAGTAGCCATTCTTCTGACACCTTCCCCAGTGTACATTGGATGATGGGTGAGCACATGACTGCCTAGCCAGGGACATTTCCCAGCTTACCTTGCAGCTCATTGTGGCCATGTGAACTAGGTTTTGACTGATAAATAGGAATAGAAATGATAGGTGTAGTTTCTGCTTCAGCGTCCTAAAAAGGAAATGCTCACTTTTTTTAATGTTTATTTATTTTTGAGACAGAGAGTCAGAGCGCGAGTGGGGGAGGGGCAAAGAGAGAGGGAGACACAGAATCTGAAACAGGCTCCAGGCTCTGAGCTGTCAGCACAGAGCCCAATGTGGGGCGTGAACCCACGAACTGTGAGATCATGACCTGAGCTGAAGTCAGCCACCCAACCGACTGAGCCACCCAGGCACCCCTGAAATGCTCACTCTTAACACATTATTTTTTGTTACACATGGGCTAGATTGCAGACATGGTACTGGTGAGCTACCTCAGCCCATGTGGATGAAGACAGCTGAGGGGCCCCTGGCTGGCTCTGTCAGAAGAGCATGTGACTTGATCTCAGGGCCACAAGGTCAAGCCCCACAATGGACCTAGAGCTTACTCAGAGAAGAAAAGACAACTGAAGCAGTTTCTTTTTAATCTGATGTTAATTAGAATCCATATACTGAGGCTAGTAGAGACACATTGTCAACTGGGGTCCTTGGACGAATTCATGGAGCAGTCTGTCTTCCTTGCCACACTATAGAAGAGGGAGAAATAAACATATCTTATTTAAAACAGTGTATTTTGGGATCTTTGTTATAGCACCTTAGTCTAGACATTAACTAATACCACTAACATTAAATTTGCACTTATGGGTCAGTCAGTGTATTTAGCTCCTTATGTGGATTATCTGATTTAATTCTCACCACAGCCCTATGATTTGGACACTATTATTATCCCCATTCTGTGAATAAGGAAATTGAGGCACAGAGTGGGTTAAGTGATTTTTGACCAAGATAAAGCAGCTAGTAAATGGCAGAATGAAGAATTAATCACAGGCAGTTGGCTTTAGAATGGTCTTTTTTAAAAAATGCTTACTTATGGACGCCTGGGTGACTCAGTCGGTTAAGCATCCGACTTTGACTCATGTCATGATCTCACCATTCGTGGGTTCAACCCCCATGTCAGACTCTGCTGACCGCTGAGAGCCTTGATGGAACCTGCTTCAGATTCTATGTCTTCTCTCTCCCTGCCCCTCCCCTGCTCATGCTCTGCCTCTCTCTCTGTGTCTCAAAAATAAGCATTTTTTAAAAAGTCTTTTTTAATGTTTATTTATTTTGAGAGTGAAAGAAAGCATGAGCACCAGCTCTCTGTCTCAAAAATAAACATTTAAAAAGGTTTTTAAAATATTTATTCATTTTGAGAGAGAGTGAGAGAAAGCACAAGCACCAGTGGGGAAGGAGCAGAGAGAGAGAGGAGGAGACAAAATCCCAGGTAGGCTCCATACTATCAGTGTATAGTTCCACATGGGGCTCAACCCACAGGGCTCAAACTCATGAACCGTGAGATCATGACCTGAGCCAAAACCAAGAGTCCAACACTTAGTCAACTGAGCTACGCAGGTGGCCCTAGAAGCTATTTTCTGTCAGTTAATTTAATTATATCCTGTGAGAGAATTCAAGATGCTTGGGGTGGCTGAAAACAGGGAATTCCTGTTCTGCCAATCAATAGTTTTCTATTTGCTCAGTTTCATGTCCAATACCTGCATAGGAAAAATGAATTCGCTGAATTGCTGATTATTTTATTTGTATTTTGCATTATAGAATCTTAATTCAGGAGATATTGTAGGCTTTCTAGGCATTAGACTTTATGCATAGTAAAATTTCCAAAATTCCTTTGGAGACTGGCTTGGAGTTTGTTTCTTTTTAATGTTTTATTTATTTATTTTTGAGAGAGAGAGAGAGAGAGAGAGAGAGAGAGCGAGAGAGAGAGAGGCCGGGGCAGACAGAGAGAGGGAGACAGAGAATCTGAAGCAGGCTCAAGGCTCCAAGCTGTCAGCATGGAGCCCAACATGGGACTCGAACTCACAAACCACAACATCATGGCCTGAGCCAGAGTCAGACACTTAATGGACTGAGCCACCCAGCTGCCCCAGCTTGGACTTTTTTACTTCACTTTTGCCAAGGTAAATACCACGGGAAAAGAAAAAAAAAAGTCTGTCATCCTGTCATTCATCACCACTATTCACAAAAGGACATCATAAGATCAAAATGAATAGAAAAGTCATGACAGGAAAAAAAAAAAGACATTTAATTTAATTGGATAAATTTACCATTATGAAAATGTCATTCACTGCATGTTTTCTATTTAGAGGGACGTACGCATGGCTGGTGGAAACTTTGACGTAGAGAAGCAGTGTTCTGAGAAAGAACAAATGAATATTTGGTTTCAGTCAACCACCTTCTGCCAACATTCAGTGCTGAGGGTATGTCATCCCACCATGTGGCAGGGAGCCTCTCGCAGCTCCGCTGGGACAGTATTTTCTCCAGGTGTACTTTAACACAGACATCTCTGGGTCATTTGAAAGTCTTAGGGGGCCTACACATGTTCCATTTTAGTAAGGACAGTGCTAGCTGGGGCAAGAGATTGCTGGCACCTCTAACCTTTTATAACTTATGTCCTAAAATTTCTTCAAGTACCTATTTTGAGTATAAAATGATGAAATTATGAAGTATGGTTCATGAGCAAACAGCTAAGAAAGAACTCTTGAGATGTTACTGGTGCAAACAGTTAGTTTTATTACAGCACGGAGACAGGACTGTGGGCAGAAAGAGCTGCACGGGGGTTGTGAGGAGTGACTGGTTATATACTTTTTAATTAGCGAGGGTCAGGGATAGTGTAGGACTCTAAGGAATTTGGAAGCAAGGCTTTCAGGACCTTGAGGGCCTAGCTGCTGTTAGGATAAGGTTACTTATAGTCTCTAAAAAATCAAAAACACTAATTCAGTAAGGCAGCCATGAGTTCCTTGAAGAAAGTCACACTCTGTCCATTTCAGGTGTCTGTCTTTGGGCTGCAAGCTGTAAGGAGATTTAACTGAAGCTACATTTCTCTTGCCTTTGTTTCTCTCACAAAATACAAGGTGATTTTATGGTTTTTAAATCTCACAATTCTCCCTGCCTTTTGATTTTCATTTGTGATCCCTAACAGGAAAACTGATGGATTTGAAATTATTTGTGTAGTTCTCTATACAGTCACAATCAAAAAACAATTTGCCTCTCCTGTAGAGACAAAAATATTTGTTAAAAAAATCTCAGAGTAGCTGTTAAGATAGATGTTTGCTAACCTGATTAACCTGTGATGAATATGGGAATGCCCTTCCAGGCCAAGGAAGTAGCGAAGAAAATTATCACCTTGAAAAAGTAATTTAAAAACTGCAGTGTAGGGGTGCCTGGCTGGCTCAGTCAGGAGAGCATGTGACTCTCGATCTCAGGGTCGTGAGTTTAAGCCCCATGAGGGTGTCAAGGTACAAAAGGGAAGTAACATTAACAATAATGATTTGAATTCCACAGACTCTTGCTCCTACTGATTCACAGAAGACATCGGTCCCATTTCAGAACTTCACAGGGAAGTCCCAGGGCATGTTTGCAAAGTAGCCCCTGCCCTGCCCTCAATTGTGGGCAGCTTTCCTGTGGCCCCAGCCCTGCTTCTGTGCCAGCCTTCAGCTTCTACAGCGCCTGCCGGGCCAGCTGCGCCCTGGGGGATGCAGTGCGGGCGCACGCTGAATTACTAAGGCGTGTATGGAAAACCAGGTTGTGTCTGTAGTTGCAGTCTTGGCAGTAGGATAACCAACCTATGCTGTTATTTTTATGTTAAGGCTTATTGTCTTATAAAAAAGAAATAACACAACTTCTTTGGTTAGTAATGACATTAAATGTGTGAAGATTATTTTTGGAATCAAGCACTTGCATTCACTCATTGCTGCAGTAGTTGTTCACTGAGCCCTAGCACGTGCCGGGCTGTGTTCTACATGCTGGGATAAGTGAAGAAATCAAACCGTTCCCCTGCTTTTATAGAAACTACCAACCAACCAGGTAATTCGAGGCCATGATATTGGCTCATTTTTGCAAATATAACATTTTGTTTCCGTCAAGTTTTCTGAGATTCTGAGCTAAAGAATTGCTACCATACCTTCAACAGCACAAATCATTTGCTGTGTATTTTCTCTTTTATAATGAAAGTAGCTGTAAAAAGAGGAGAGTAAAGATAAAAGGTGCTGTAATCTCTTGCTAGATTTCAGATTGAGTCTCTTACTCTAATTGATGCCATTTATACTCCATGCAACCCCTTCTGTGAGACCTGCTGATACTATTGGACCCTATAGATTAACTTTCTAGGGCATTTTATGGTATTTGGAAGCCCTCCAGTGGCCAAACACTATACCTAAAAAAATATATATATATCTCCTTCTGCTGTGCTTAAGCATTTAGGTGTGAAATGTACTCATGTTTGCAACTTACTTTGCAGTGTATCAAAAAATAAGATGCATTAATGTATGAATAAAGGGATGCATAGATGGTTAGATGTGTGACCAAGCAATATAACAATGTTAATTGTAGAATTTGGGTGACAAGTATATGGGTTACTCTAGAATTCTTTAAATTCTCTGTGTTGGAACATTATATAAAGTTGAATAGAAATCTCTTTGCTAAACTCTGAAGATTTATACATTATAGTTGACAGTGTTGAATTAAAATTTTTAGACATTTAAACATTTTTCAGTAAAATATTTTTCATAAATGGATATGGATTAATTTTTCCTAACATGATTAATTTCTAAATGTTTAAAAAGCACTTTTGGGGGCGCCTGGGTGGCTCAGTCGGTTAAGCGTCAGGCTTCGGCTCAGGTCATGATCTCACGGTTCATGGGTTTGAGCCCCACATCGGGCTCTATGCTGACAGCTCAGAGCCTGGAGCCTGCTTCAGATTCTGTGTCTCCCTCTCTCTCTGACCCTCCCCTGCTCGCGTTGTGTCTCTCTGTCTCTCAAAAATAAATAAAAAACATTAAAAAATAATAAAAAGCACTTTGGGTTTTTTAAAAAAAGTTCATACAATGGGAATATGAAATAGCTCTATGAATTTTTTGTTTAAAGAAGTGTATCTTAACCACAATGAGATATACAGCTGATGCTTGTCAGAATGGCTAAAATTAAAAACACTAGAAACAAATGTTGCTGAGGATGGGGAGAAAAAGGAAGTTTCATGCACCATTGGTGGAAATGCAAACTGGAAACTGGAAAAGAGTATGGAAGTTCGTCATAAATTTTTTGTTTAATTACTTAATGATCCAAAATTTCTGGTAGTTACCCAAAGAGTATGAAAACACTAATTTGGAAAGATATATGTACCCCTATGTTTATTGCAGCATTATTTACAATAGCCAAACTATGGAAGTAGGCTCCAGGCTCTGAGCAAGCATTCAGCACAGAGCCCGATGCGGGGCTCGAACCCATGAACCGTGAGATCATGACCTGAACCGAAGCCGGACGCTTAACTGACTGAGCCACCCAGGCGCCCCTTTTCGTCATCTTTAAAAAGAGACAAGAGGGATGCCTGGGTGGCTCAGTGGGTTAAGCGTCCGGCTTCGGCTCAGGTCATGATCTGGCCGTTCGCGGGTTCGAGCTCCGCGTCGGGCTCTGTGCTGACAGCTAGCTCAGAGCCTGGAGCCTGCTTCAGATTCTGTGTCTCCCTCTCTCTCTGACCTTCCCCTGCTCCACTGTCTCTTTCTGTCTCTCAAAAATAAGTAAAAAAAAAAAAAACATTACAAAAATAAAGATGAAGAAAAGTCCAAAGCACATCCCTAGCTGGGCAAGATGCATGTGAGAAGCACACTGAGAGTCTTGGTCTTAGGAGACGCATCAAGGGTATGACACCATGGCCGTTACTGCCCCCAGCACCAGTTGGTCCCCATCTTAAAGTTCGCTGTGTTAATGGGCTTAGGCCATAAATTTTTCAATTATGACAAAAATAATCAGACATTACAGTGTTCTGTGCCCCTCCAAAGCTCAACAGTATCCAACAAAAATTATTCCTATTTCTCTCACTAGGGAAATTTAAATCTAAACTTTCTCCTTGTTGGGGTGGGAGGCCTATAATGAAGAAAAGCTTCAGAAACACTGACTTCATTTCGGCCAAAAGATGTATTATGTAGAATATGGTGACTTCTCTCTTTTTAAATATTTATTTATTTATTTAAGTAAACTCTACACTGAACATGGGCTCAAACTCAACGATCCCAAGATCAAAAGTTGCTTGTTCTTTCAACAGAGCCAGTCAGGCACCGCTACAATACAATGATTTCTAAATCATGTTTCTACATTATTGGAAATGGACATCATCACTTTTACTGTTTAAATTTAGTTAATTTAAAAAACATTTAAAAAAATATTCTTGGGGCCCCTGTGTGGCTCAGTCAGTTAAGTGGCTGACTTTAGCTCAGGTCATGGTATCACAGTTCGTGGGTTCGAGCCCCGTGTCAAGCTCTGTGCTGACAGCTCAGAGCCTGGAGCCTGCTTCAGAATCTGTGTGTCCCTCTCTCTCTGCCCTTCCCCTGCTCACACTCTGTCTGTCTCTCAAAAATAAATAAACATTAAAAAATAAATAAATATTCTTAAAATTTATTCATTGTTTGATTTACATCCAGGTTATCATATGGTGGTGCAACAATGATTTCAGAAGTAGATTCCTAAGTCCCCTTACCCATTTAGTCCATCCCCGCTCCCACAAGCCCTACAGCAACCCTCAGTTTCTTCTCTATATTTAAGAGTCTCTTATGTTTTGTCCCCCTGCCTGTTTTTATTTTATTTTTCTTCCCGTGTGTTCATCTGTTTGGTATCTTAAATTTCTCATTAGAGTAAAGTTATATGATATTTGTCTTTCTCTAATTTCACTTACCCTCTTGTTCCATCCATGTAGTTGCAAATAGCAAGATTTCATTCTTTTTGATTGCCAAGTAATACTCCATTGTGTATATATACCACATGATCTTTATATATTCATCCATTGATAGATATTTGGGTTCTTTCAGTACTTTGGCTATTGTTTGTTGATAGTGCTGCTATAAACTTTGGGGTGCATGTGCCCCTTTGAAACACCACACCTGTATCCCTTGGATACACCTAGTAGTGCAATTGCTGGGTCATAGGGTAGTTCTAGTTATAATTTTTTGAGGAATCTCCACACTGTTTTCCAGAGTGCATTCCCACCAGCTGTGCAGTAGAGATCGTCTTTCTCTGCATCTTCGCCAACATCTATTGTTAGCCATTCTGACAGGTGTAAGGTGGTATCTCGTTGTGGTTTTGATTTTCATTTCACAGATGATGAGTTACGAGCATCATTTTATGTGTCTGTTGTCCATCTGGATGTCTTCTTTGGAGAAGTATCTCTACATGTCTTTAGCCAATTTCTTCACTGGAATATCTGTTTTGGGGGTATTGAGTCTGATAAGTTCTTTATAGATTTTGAATACTAACACTTTGATATGTTATTTGCAAATATCTTCTCCCATTTTATTGGTTGCCTTTTTGTTTTGCTGATTGTTTCCTTCTCTGTGCAGAAGCTTTTTATATTGATGAGGTCCCATTATTTCATTTGCTTTTATTTCCCTTGCCTCTAGAGACGTGTTGAGTAAGAAGTTGCTGTGGGTAAGGTCACAGGGGTTCTTGCCTGCTTTCTCCTCAACAATACTGATGGCTTCCTATCTTAAATTTAGGTCTTTCATCCATTTTGAGTTTATTTTTGTGTATAGTGTAAGCAGATGGTCCAGGTTCGTTTTTATGCATATCGCTGTCCAGTTTTCCCAGCACCTTTTGCTATAGAGACTTTCCATTCCATTGGATATTCTTTCCTGTTTTGTCAAAAATTAGTTGGCCATATGTTTGTGGGTCCATTTCTGGGTTCTCTTCTGTTTTTTTGATCTGTCTGTTTTTGTGCCAGTACCATGCTGTCTTGATGATTACAGCTTTATAATATGTCTTGAAGTCCAGGAATGTGATGCCTCCTACTCTGGTTTTCTTTTTCAAGATTGCTTTGGCTATCCAGGGTCTTTTCTGATTCCATACACATTTTAGGATTGTTTGTTCTAGCTCAGTGAAGAATGCTGGTGTTATCTTGATAGATGTTGCATTGAATATGTAGATTGCTTTGGGTCATATAGACATTTAAAAAATGTTTGTTCTTCCTGTCCAGAAGCATGGAATATTTTTCCACTTTTTTGTGTCTTCTTCAGTTTCTTTTATGAGCTTTCTCTAGTTTTCAGTGCATAGATTTTTTTACCTCTTTGGTTAGGTTTATTCCTAGGTATTTTATGGGTTTTGGTGCAATTTTAAATGGGTCAATTCCTTGCTTTCTATTTGCTGCTTCATTAATTGGTGTACAGGAATGCAACCGATTTCTGTGCATTGATTTTTATATCCTGTGACTTTGCTGAATTTATGGATCAATTCTAGCAGTTTTTTGGTAGAATCTTTTGGGTTTTCCATATAAAGTACCAAGTCATCTGTGAAAAATGAAACTTTGACTTCCTCCTGGCTGATCTGGATGCCTTTTATTCCTTTGTGTTGTCTTATTGCTGAGGTTAAGATTTCCAATACTATCTTGAATAACAGTGGCGAGAGTGGACATCCCTGTTGTGTTCCTGACCTAAGAGAGAAAGTTCTCAGTTTTTCCCCATTGAGGATGATATTAGCAGTGGGTCTTTCATATATGGCTTTTATTATGATCTTGATGTATGATCCTTCTATCTCTACTCCCTTGAGGGTTTTTATCAAGCTGTATTTTGTCCAATGCTTTCTCTGCATCTATTGAAAGTATCATGTGTTTCTTGTCCTTTCTTTTATTAATGTGACATATCACATTGATTGTTTTGCAGATACTGATCCAGCCCTGCATCCCAGGTATAAATTCCACTTGGTTATGGTAAATAATTCTTTTAATGTATTGTTGGATCCGGTTGGCTAGTATCTTTTTGAAGATTTTTGCATCCATGTTCATCAGGGAAAATGGTGTGTAGTTCTCCTTTTTAGTGGGGACTTTGTCTGGTTTTGGAATCAAAGTAATACTGGCGTCATAGAATTTGGAAGTCTCCTTCCATTTCTATTGTTTAGAACAGCTTCAAGAGAAGAATAGGTGTTAACTCTTATTTAATTTAAATGTTTAGTAGAATTCTGCTGTAAAGCCATCCGGCCCTGGACTCTTGTTTTTTGGGAGATTTTTGATTACTAATTCTATTTCTTTACTGGTTATGGGTCTGTTCAAATTTTCTATTTCTTTCTGCTTTAGTTTTGGTAGTTTACATGTTTCCAGAAATTTGTCCCATTTCTTCCAGATTGTCCATTTTATAATGGTATAATGGTATAATGGGTATAATTACTCATAATATTCTGTTATTATTGTTTATATTTCTGCAGTGTTGGTTGTGATCTCGCCTCTTTCATTCCTGATTTTATTCATTTGGGTCCTTTCCTTTTTTTTTTTTTTTTGATCAAACTGAGGTTTATCGGTTTTGTTAATTCTTTCAAAGAACCATCTGCTGGTTTCATTGATCTGTTGTACTGGGTTTTTGTTTTTGTTTTTTGTTTTGATAGTATTGGTTTCTACTCTAATCTTTATTATTTCCTGTCTTCTGCTGGTTTTGGGTTTTATTTGCTGTTCTTTTTCTGCTTCTTTGAGATGTAAGTTTAGGTTGTGTATCTGAGACCTTTCTTGCTTCTTTAGGAAGGCCTGGATTGTATATACTTCCCTCTTATGACTGCTTTTGCTGTGTCCCAGAAGTTTGGGGCTGTGGTGTTAATCATTTTCATTGGCTTCCATGTACTTTTTAATTTCCTCTTCAATTTCTTGGTTAGTCCATTCATTCTTGAGCAGGATGTTATTTAGTCTCCAAGTATTTGTTATCTATCCAAATTTTTTCTTGTGGTTGATTTTGAGTTTTATAGTGTTGTAGTCTGAAAATATGCATGGTATGATCTCGATCTTTTTGTACTTGTTGAGAGCTGATTTGTGTCCTAGTATGTGATCTGTTCTAGAGAATGTTCCATGTGCACTTGAGAAGAATATGTATTCTATTGCTGTAGGATGAAATGTTCTGAATATATCTATTAAGTCCACCTGGTCCAGTGTCTAATTGAAAGACATTGTTTCCTTGTTAACTTTCTGTTTAGATGACCTGTCCATTGCTTTAAGTGGCGTATTGAAGTCCCCTGCTATTATGGTGTTATTATCAATGAGTTTCTTTATGTTTGTGATTAAATGATTTATATATTTGGGTGCTACCCTGTTTGGAGCATAAATGTTTTACAGTTGTTAGATCTTCTTGGTGGATGCACCCCTTAATTATAATGCCGTTCTTCATCCTTGTTACATTCTTTATTTTAAAATCTAGATTGTGTGATATAAGTGTGGCTACTCCGGCTTTCTTTTGGTGACCATTAGCATGATACATGGTTCTCTGTCCCCTTACTTTCAATTTGAAGGTGTCTTTAGGTCTAGAATGGGTCTCTTGTAAATAGCATATAGATGGATCTTGTTTTTTGTTTTTTGTTTTTTAAATTTTTTAATGTTTTATTTATTTTTGATACAGAGAGAGAGTATGAGAGGGGGAGGGTCAGAGAGAGAGGGAGACACAGAACCGGAAGCAGGCTCCAGGCTCTGAGCTAGCTGTCAGCACAGAGCCTGACACGGGGCTCGAACCCACAAACCGTGAGATCATGACCTGAGCCGAAGTCTGATGCTTAACCAACTGAGCCACCCAGGCACCCCTTGATTGGAACATTTAGACCATTGATGTTTAGAGTGAGTATTGAAAGATATTAATTTATTGCCATTATGTTGCATGTAGAGTTGGACTTTCTGGTGGTCTTTCTAGTCTTTGTTGCTTTTGGTCTTTTTATTTTTTCCAAATTTTCACCTCTCAGAGAGTCTTTCTTAAAATTTCCTGCAGGGCTGGGTTAGTGGTCATGAACCCCTTTAATTTTTGTTTGTCTGGGAAACTTTTTATCTCTCCTTCTATTTTGAATGACAGCATTTCTGGATAAAGAATTCTTGGCTGCATATTTTTTCCAATTCAGCACATTGAATATATCCTGTCATACCTTTCTGGCCTGCCAAGTTTGTGTGGATAGGTCTGCTGCAAACTTGATCTGTCTTTACCTTGTAGGTTAAGGATGTTTTTTTTCCCTTGCTGCTTTCATGACTCTTCCCTTGCCTGAGTATTTTGTGAAGCTGACTATGATATGCCTTGTGGATGGTCTGTTTTTGTTGAATGTAATGGGAATCTTCTGTGCTTCCTTTATTTTGATGTCCATGTCTTTTTCCAGGTTAGGAAAGTTTTCTGCTATGATTTACTTACATACGTTTTCTACCCCTTTTCTCTCTCTTCATCTTCTGGGACTCCTATGATTCAGATGTTATTGCTTTTTCATGAGTCACTGAATGCTCTAATTTATATTTTGTGCTCGTTTGCCTTAGTCTCCCTCTTTTTATCTACTTCATTATCCTGCATAAGTTTGTCCTTTATATTGCTGATTTGCTCCTCTGCCTAATCCTTGTTGCCATGGCATCCATTCAAGATAGTAGGTCGGTTATAGCACTTTTTATTTCATCCTGACTAGCTTTTTTACTTCTTTTACCTCTGCAGAAAGGGATTCTAATCTATTTTCAACCCCAGCTAGTATTCTTCTTACCATGATTGTAAATTCTGGTTCAGACATCTTGCTTGTATTCGTGTTGATTAAGTCCCTAGCTGTCATTTCTTCTTTTTCTTTCTTTTGGTGTGAGTTCCTTCATTTCATCATTTTGAATTTAAAAAAGGAACTAATAAATTTTAAAAATGTAAAATTAAAAAATTAAAAACAACACAAAGAAATCAAGTAAAGGATGCTAGATCCTAGGTGTGTTTTGGCCTGGTTGTTGAAAGAAGCTTGAGAGATTAGAGAAAAAAGGGAAAGATAAGAAAAGAAAAAAAAAGAAAAGAAAAAAGGAAAATGTTTGAAATTTTAAAAAACTGAATAGAATAAAATGAAATGATGAAAGTAATATAGAGTTTTAAAAAACTTACCAAAAAGCAAAATATATAGCAGGAAAAAGTATTTTTAATAAAAATGGGAAATGAAATTAATTTTTTCTCTTTCTGTATTCAAGAATAAGAAAAGAAAAAGAAAAAAAGTTTGAATAAAAGGACCATTGAACAGAATGAAGTATGATTGAAATTACATCTGATTTCAGGTAAACGTCAAGCTATGAAACACTTTATAGTCTGTAAACTGGCCAGAGATTTGTGTTTGTCAAGAGCGCTGTTGGCCCAGTGGGCGGGGTTTAGTGCGACGGCTCCGTTCTCCACTAGATGGAGCTGCTCGGCTTACTGTGGTCGATGCTGTGGTGTGTGTACGAATGCGCATGCGTGGGAGGGGTGACAATGGCCTCCCCCAGCTACCTTGCTTCTAGTGTAGGAAGTCTCTGATTGGCGATCAGGCAATCTCCAGCTTTGTCTCCAGCTTCCGTTCACTCCCTGCTTCTACGCTGTCTGTGACCAAGCCGTCAGGCTGCCAGGTGGCACCTCCTTCCTGAGTTTCATCTCAGTCTATGTTTTCCAACCCCTCGCTTCTGATAACTGCAGCTTTACCCCGCTCAGACCTTCTGGCGGAAGGTCTGCTGAGAAATGGCTGGCTGCGGGCTGTCCCTAGGAATGTTCTTGAGACCACACTGCTGCTGATGCCCACAGACTGTGGCTGGGTGCCAGGCCGCCCCAGAAATGGTCCATGCCATCTTGTAGCAACAGCATTGCAGGGTTTATGGAAAATCACAACACACGCTCAGCGCCAGGCTTCACCCTTAATGTCCCCCTTCCAGCACCAGCAAATGTGCTTCTTCTCTAGGGTCTGCTGGGACTTCTGCCTGGGGGAGGCCGCCCCCCTCTAGCAAAAGTCCTCCCAGCAGGGGGGCCGCCTCTCTCCATTCGGCCCACAGACCCCTTCACCTCGCTCTCTGCTCCTGGGGATTCGTCCTTCCCACCAGAGCGCTACCAGGCATCGAGCTACGGAGTTTCAACTCTGTTTACCTGTTTATAGAGTCTTAATGCAATTTAAACCCTCCCCTTTGTCCTTTCTCCTTTTTTGGTTCAGTCCCTGTGGCTGTTTCCACTTTTCTACTTGTCTCGAGCTACTTTGGGGGGGGGGTGCTTTTCCCCCACGCCCTCCCCACCTCCCTGCCGTATCCATCCTCTCTCCACAAGCAAACAGCTCTCTGCCTTCCACAGCTTCTCTCTCCCCCAGTTCACCTCTTTGCGCTCCGAACCTGCCGAGTGCTGTGGTTCAGGTTGTGCAGATTGTGTTAATCCTCAAATCAGTTTTCTAGGTGTGCAAGATGGTTTACTGCTGATCTGGCTGCATCTCAAGGATGAGAGACGCACAAAAAAGACCTTCCATGCTGTGCCACCATCTTGGCCTCGCCTCCAAAATATTTTTTTTCTTAATGACTTACATCCTTTTTTCCCAGATTTCAAATGGTTTTAAAATTCAAAATGGTAGCTTGTTTTCCTGAAAATGATCCACCAAATGCCACTTTTTTCAAGCAAAATTGTGGCATTTCCACCTCATGGAAAACTGGTGATTAGTTGGTTAAAAAGACGTCTGAATAGTTGGAATGCAGCCCAGCTGTCTTGAGCTGTTCTTAATGTGAGCTTATTAACTGGAAATTGCTGCTCTCTATTAACTTTGTGCTTCATAATCAGTCTTAAAACCTGCTGGTAGGTAACCACTTAGAGTTAGTGTCCAATACCTCTGGGTTTCACCCCCTACTCTTGCTTATATGGAACTGCTGTAGAATTTTCTAGTTTGAGCCAAAGATGTGAAATTGTTATTTCTTACCCTTAAACTGGCATTGCCCTGAGACAATACCAGAAATGTCACTCTGCTTGTCTCTAAAGTTTATATAACAGGATTTGGGTCGAAAATGATGTCTTCTTTACCCTGACCGAATGCCCCCTTGTTTACATATTTTATTGCAACTAATGTGTTCACACTGTATGGAGAAAATTGAGTTAGGTACTCAGAAGCCTTGAAAAGCAATGTGTAAGATATATATTTAAAACAGCCAATTTGAAATGATGTGGAAAAAAATGCTTAGAATACTAGAGCAAAGGGAACTTGATGGAAGAGCAGTGGGTTTTTCTATTGAAAAGTAGGAAGATTTATGAAGAGAGTGCTGTCGGTGGACTTTGAAAGCTATGTAACTGTACTCTCACATTGGAAGAATGTAGGCATTCCATGCTGGGGCTGGCTCTTGCGTGGGACCAAAAGAGCAAAGCACGGAGGTGAAAAATTCCAAAGTATATGTGGGGGCTACGTTTCTAAAGCTGAAGGTTAGGGTGGAGCGCCAGTGGTGGCAGATGAAGCTGGAGAGGTTGGAGCCGTATCCGTATCCCGGATCTCAGATAACATGCGAAGGCCCCCGAGCTGTCACCGTTAGCTCCCAGCGTTACTTAGATGGAGATGTTATTCGAATACGTAATACCACCTAACGCCCTGTCTGTCTCCTCCCCCGCCTTCATCCAGCAGAAGAGGATCAAAACTTCCTGCTTTGTGATCTTGGACAAGTTAGTTAACCTCTGTCTGTACCTTAACTTCCTCTTTTATATAAAATGGTGATTAAAGATAGTGCTTACCTCATTAAATGAGTCTCAATAGTATATAGCTTTAAGAAGTATCATATGACTGTTATATAAATACATTATCAAAACTTCTCAAATAATTGTTTTGAGGCATAGAAAAGAAAGATTTTAGGTCTGTTTAGATCTGTGCTGACTCCCAACCATGGGCTTAAGACTTTTAACATTAAAAATTATGAATATCACAGCCTTAATGTAATTGCTAAAAGGACTCCTAGTATGCCTTTATTTTAGAGTTCTTATAAATACTTTTCCAGCCCTAGGAGCTGCTTACAGAGTTATTAAATAAATGGGAACATTTTGAGGCACCTGGCTAGTGAGCGGGACACTCTTGATCTTAGTGTTTTGAATTCGAGCCCCACAATGGGTGTGGAGATTACTTAAAAATCAGTAAATAAACTTAGATGTGTGTGTGTGTGTGTTAGATAGATATATTTCTAATTAAGACTTGATTTAAAACTTTGGAAATTCCTTGGCTTTGAGGTATAGCCTTTTGACATTTTCAGTATTCATTACCAACTATATGTTGTGAAAAAGAGGAGACAGGACACATGGCTATTTCATATACCTGTGGACAATGGAAAAGTGACAGTAGATATGAAGAGTGGAAACTACATTAAGTATTTGTAGACTTAGGTCATTTTTGGTTTTCCATTGTTGTTGTTTCACTTACATATTGCTGCGGAATAAACCATCATAAAACATAATGGTTTCTTTTTTTATTTTTTATAAAGAAATTTTTTTTATGGTTTGTTTTTGAGACAGAGCATGAACGGGGGAGGGCCAGAGAGAGAGGGAGACACAGAATCTGAAATAGGCTCCAGACGCTGAGCTGTCAGCACAGAACCCGATGCGGGGCTTGTGAGATCATGACCTGAGCTGAAGTCAGATGCTTAACCGACTGAGCCACCCAGGCGCCCCACATAATGGTTTCAAAACAACACTTTTTTGTTTCTCACAGTTCTGGGAAGTAGGAGCCCTAGCCTGGATGCTTCTCTTCCACATGGTATTGGCTGGGACCGACTCTCCGTATCATCTCTCCTGGGTTCTGTAGTTAAGCCTGAGCTTCTTTACACGCCAGCAGGACCCTGGGGACTGGAGACCAAAGTAATCTGGCTTCTTAAGGTCTAGAAACAGAATTAGCCCAGAAACACGTGCTGCGTTTTATTGGTCAAAGCAACGCACAGGGTCAGCCTAGATACTAGAGATGAGACAACAGACTCCACCTTGATGGGAGAAGCACGTATCGTGGCCATGATTTCCAGCATTCTTCAGTTTTCAGGCTGTATATTTTAAAGCTTACGAATAACAGTTGTCTTAAGTAACTAGCCCCTTTTCTAGTCAGTTAACAAACAACATTTCTTGTCTGCTAAAGCCTACAACCCTAGCTTCTCTGAAATGTAAAGGCATATGGTTAGGTTAGTAGTTAAGAGTAAGCATTTACGAATAGGAACTAGGTTTAAATTCTGCCTTTGCTACTTTGTGTGACTTAAAATTACCTACAGTCTATATTCTTCAGGTTCTTCCTTTAAGCCGGAATATTTACCTGGCAGGGTTTTTGTGACGATTAAGATAATATGGGTTCAGAGATTATCAGGGTACCTGGCATACGGTAAGAATTTAGCAAGGTTAATAATTTTTATTAGATAGGCCTGAGTCTGCATGAAGGCTCTTGCTGTCTTAAGATTTATTCATGCCCCTTGCAAAGAGGGCACTTGGTATTAGGGCTTTAATAAACATTCTCAAACAGTGAGCCACTCTCAGAGGCTTCTGGGTTGTTAGTTTTGTGAATTTTCTTGAGTGCCTTTCCTGAATTTTTTTTTTTTTTTTTTTT
>NC_043701.1:65420852-65456617 GCF_006229205.1 Suricata suricatta | reverse complement strand
TGTAAAAGCAACTTCATTTAAACATGAAATAGAAGTTGGGGTTTTGATTTTTTACTTTGCTTTTCTGTTTGGAGTGTCATTGTAACTACTGTATTGTAAATGATGGAAGATAATTGCATATGTTAAAATAAATTGTGTTATATTCAAAAAAAAAAAGAACAAAAAAGAGAAAGTAAAGTCTAAATGTAAAACATCTACATGTAAATTTCAATTTATCTCCGTTACAGGGAAATCAGTAGGGATAGATGGAATAGTAACAGTACAATGGACAGCTCACTTTAGGTTGAGAAGAGGACAAGAGTGCTTTGTTATTCTGAATAGCAATAGGAAGTTCCCTACAAACTGCATCTCACTTTCCTGAGACAATGAAATGTGTATATATAGAGTTTTAATTTTTAAAAATGTTTTTATTTTTTAATTTTAAATGCTTATTTATTTTTGAGAGGGAGAGAGACAGTGTGAGCAGGGGAGGGACAGAGAAAGAAAGGGCGACACAGGATCCGAGGCAGGCTGTAGCACAGAGCCCGATGCGGGGCTTGAACCCACAAACTGCAAGATCATGACCTGAGCTAAAGTTAGATGTCTAACTGACTGAGCCACCCAGGCACCCCTAAACATGTTTTCCTGTAGTAGCCTTAGATTGGCATTTTCAGTTTCTTGCATAGAAGCTGCATGAAAATGTTATTGTGTGCATAACTTCAAATATAATCAGAAATGATAAATACTTAGCTTTTATATATAATATAGTATATTTACTTAAATGCTTTTCCACACTGTAGTACTAGAAGGCATTGGAAATATTCTAATAGGTTATATATAGATTATATATATGTAGAAAAAGCTAAAATTTAGAAGGCACAATACTTTAAAATGTCACATAAGTATAGATGATCTCTACATTTGTATACTTACTAAACAGTCCTGCTGAAAAATTAAAAAAAATTTTTTTAATGTTTATTCATTTTTGAGAGAGAGAGCATTAGCAGGGGAGGGGCAGAGAGAGGGAGACCCAGAATCTGAAGCAGGCTCCAGGCTCTGAGCTGTTTGCACAGAGCCCAGTGTGGGGCTCAAACTCACAAGCTGTGAGATCATGATCTGAGCTGAGGTCGGATGCCTAACCGACCGAACTGCCCAGGCGCCCCTGCTGAAGAATTTGTAATTTGTATCTATTTGAGAGAAAGAAAGCAAGTGTGCGCAGGGGGGAGACGGAGAGAAAGGGAGAGAGAGAATCTCAAGCAGACTCCGTGCTGTCAGACCAGAGCCCAGTATGGGGCTTGATATCACAGTGAGATCATGATCTGAGCTGAAATCAAGAGTCTGGTGCTTAACTGCCTGAGCCAGCCAAGGTGCCCCTGAAGAATTTTTCAATCAGAAAAATAATGGGGGGGGTGAGGTGGGCAAAATGGGTGAAGGGGGTCAAAAGCACAAACTTCCGGTTATAAAGTAAGTCACGGGGACGTAATGCACAGTGACTAGAGTTAATATACTGTATTGCGTCTTTGAAAGTTGCTAAGAGAATGGATGTTAAACGTTCTCATCACAAAAAAAAAGATAACTGTGGAAAAAAGAGTAGAAGAATTACTGATAATTCTAGTTAAAGAAATCTAGAACCACTTTCCTGTTTCCTGTTTGGCTATTTGGGCATCAGTCTGTAGTAGCTAAAGAATACGTTCCTGTTGACATTTTGGCAAACACATTCTCAAGTCACAAATGCTGCTACGTTAAGTCATGGTAACAGTCCATATGCCGTGCTATCTCTAAAACATGTAAAATGACTGGAATTTTTGGAATTCCCTTCCCCCACTAATTCAACAGAGCCCAGACTTGTGGTAGCACAGAACCCAGAGACACACTTCGTGGGGCTTCCCGGGCTCAGCTGCTTTTCACTGGTTAAATTATCTAAGTATACGGGTCATTTGCACATCTTTCATGATTTGTACACCGTAAAGACAACTGAGGAAACCAAATGCAGTAGGCCTGTTAAGAAAATGCAATTTATATTCAAAACTGCATCTACTTTGCACTTTTAACATAAAATGCAAGGGCTGCTTATTGAGTGGATATGCGCCAAAATCTTAGTTAAAGCTTTTGGAGTTCTCCATCTGTCAGAATGAAAATTTGAGCTTCTGGCCTTTAAGAGCTGTGTGGCAAAGATCTAGTATTGGACAATAGAGAGTATTTAAAAACTGAAATTATTTCATATTTCATTATTTAGAAAGCTATTAATAGAATCTCAGG
Organism: Suricata suricatta; assembly: GCF_006229205.1. NCBI lineage: Eukaryota > Metazoa > Chordata > Mammalia > Carnivora > Herpestidae > Suricata > Suricata suricatta. The sequence continues at coordinate 65,454,379 of NC_043701.1, read as the reverse complement.
TGTCCTGGCTGGCTCAGTCAGTATAATGTGCAACTCTTGAACGTAGAGCTTACTTAAAAAAAAATTAAAAAGCTATTAATAGAATCTGAATTTTCCATATCTAATGTAACTAAAAGCATGTAATTAGGAGATATCAAAAACAAAAGCAGCAAAATCTTTTCCAAAGCTAACACAATAGTGATTTAATTCAATTTAATCCTATATTTAGGATTAAACTACAATGATTTCATAGTTTGCAATCAAGAATACCAAATACAGGGGCACCTGGGTAGCTCAGTCAGTTAAGAATCCAACTTCGGCTCAGGTCATGATCTCACGGTTCATGGGTTTGAGCCCCGCATCAGGGTCTGTGCTGACAGCTCAGAGCCTCGAACCTGCTTCAGATTCTGTGTCTCCCTCGCTCTCTGCCCCTCCCCCACTCATGCTCTGTTTCTCTGTCTTAATAATAAATGAAAAAAACATTAAAAAAAGTAAACATTAAAAAAAATACCAAATATGTATTATAATCAGAATACATTTTAGGGCTAAAATATAATTAAAATGGCACTTTTTAGTTTCTCTCAAATGCGTCATTGCAAATTGCAATCATTCTTTTTCTTGCTTCCCTTCTCATTTAGCACAAAACTGTTTTTTAGTTTCATTATTAAAAAGTCTTCAGTATATATGTATACATATTTTCAGAACAGAGCCAACTATTCCGTTTGGAAACCATGGATATATTCTTGGGAAAGTACTCATAGTTAGCGGGTAATGCTTCTGACCACTCTCTACCTCTAGCGGCTCCAGGAGCAGGAGCAAGTACATAAACAACCTAACATTAAGCTCCGCTCACCAGTACATGGACGCGGCGCTTTAAGTCATGTCACAAGGTACTGAGTTTGAGAACACAAAGACTTAATAGAAGGGTGCTTGGGACTGTAAGTCAAAACCAGGTGTGGACTATTGTAACGTGCTGTGGTTTTAGATTCAGTTCACCTATTCAACTGACATTTTATTTTTTACTCTGTGTCAAGACAGTGTTTAAGAAAATACATATATTCAAAATCCGCTCTCCTTTGTACATTTAGCTGTTTTTAAAGTATGTGTATATACGTATACACACACACACACACACACACATATATATGCCAACATTTTTACTAAATATCATAGTCATTTTTCTCAAGGGGCTAGTGTAGTAGAGCAGAAAGTCTAAGCACATTGACAAATAAGTGCAGTATAGACAGAGAGAAAGGTTTATGGACTTACTGGGAAATAGAATGAGATGCAGGGCTTAACAGAAGAGGACAGCCAGAACAAGGACGAAGTGGGGTGTTCCAGACAGAGGGTTCGGCAGGAGTGTGGCCTCGGGGCTCAGGAACTTTAAGTACACTTGACCCTTGTACAACACAAAGGTGAGGGCCCCCTGTGCAGTCAGAAATCTGTGTATTAACTTTTGCCTTCACTACTAATAGCCTACTGTTGAAAGCCTTACTGAAAACAGTCTGGTAACACACATGTTGTATGCTGTATGTATTAAATACAGTATTCTTACAATAAAGTAAGGTAGAGAAAAATATATTAAGAAAATCATAAACAGTGGAATACCTACCACTCAGCCATAAACAAAAATGAGGTCTTGCCATTTGAAACAACATAGACAGACGTAGAGGATATGATGCTAAGTGAAGTAAGTCAGAGAAAGACAAACACCATATGCTTTCACTTATATGTATAATCTAAAAAAAATGAATAAAGCAGAAACAGATCCATAAATACAGAGAACAAACGGGTGCGTGCCACAGGGGAGAGCAGAGGGATGGGGAAAATGGGTGAAGGGGAGTGGGAGGGACCGGCTTCCAGCCACACGAGGAGTACGTCGTGGGGACGACAGGACGGCGTGAGGAGCAGTCACTGCCAGAGTGATGGCGCTCGTTGTTCAGTGAGGACGGCAGCCACGACTTGCGGTGAGCGTAGCATCGCCACAGAGTTGTTGAACCAGCATGTCATACACCTGAAACTAATGTAGCATTCTATGTCAACTACACTTCAATAAAAAAATTTTTGTTTTCAACAAAGAAAATCACAAGGAAAATATAATCACAGTACTATACAAATTTATTTTAAAAAATCATGTGTAAGTGATTTGAACTCTTGCAGCTCAAACCCTTGTTGTTCAAAGGTCAGCTGAATTTCGTTATGGCCAGAGCACAGGTACAAACAGAGCAAAGGCTCCAAAGGCCACCAGCAGACAGATCTTGGATGCGGTCTTACATCATCTGCTCAGTTAAGCTTGATGCTGTGGGCCTGTTTCTCCCCAGTTCATTACCCACCGGAATCGCCTGTGGTGCTGGTCTAAAATGCACAGTACTTATCCCCATGCTAATTCAGCTGCAGGGCAGGACCCTGGAACCTGAATTGTAAGGCATTCCCTAAAACATTCTAATGCAGGAGAACCTGGGCCACATTTTGAAGAAGTGTTACCATAGACAGTGAAGAACCCTCAAACATTTGTTTAGAATTAGAAGAGGTCACCAGCAGGTCTGGGGGTGGCAGTGAGGAAGCTGGGCTGGAGAGGTGCGCGCCTGGCGGGTGGGGTGAACCGGGTCACCGGCGCGGGGGATGGGAGGGAGCGGGCACCACTGGCCAAGGCGGGGACGGTGCTGCCCGGGTTTAACCTAAATCACATTTCAACAAACAAATACGAAAATCTCCCACAGTACTGCAAAAGTTCATTTAAATATCAGATTCTCCCTGAGGTGTGAGTGCTCTCATGGTTTCGTTCCTGGCCATATTAATTCCCTCTTACTGCTCTCCAGTCTGGACATTTCTTACAAACTTCAAATCTACCTCTGGAGACGGTCTGCTTCCTGGATGCAGGGGTTATCTCAAACTCAACATTCAAAATTGAGATTTTTTTCCTTTCTTAGCCAGAATCCTGGGAATTAAGAGACTCTCCCTTTCCCTCATGTCCATCTAGTTATCTAAATAGGGTGGGAATTTAACTCCCTACCTATTGTAAATTCAGGCTCAGAAAATAAAAAGACAAATTGATATGCATTAAACTCTTCACAATCAGGAATTTAATGTTCACAAGTTTCAGTGATTTAAATGACCTCAGGGATACAGAACATATAGTTATGTAATTTCCCTCAGACAAAAATCTTAACCACAGACCCCAACGAGCCCGGCTCACCACTGACATAACTATGGCTTTATTGCTCTGTTTATCAATATATGGAGAAAATGTCCATAAAGTGAAAAGTATTAGAGTGAAAAGTACTGTTTATGAAAAATTGCTCCCAAAGGAAAATTGATAGTGTTATGAAGGAAATAGAAAGATTTAAAGGCCTTTGTACCCTTAGCTATACAAGGTAGAGGTTTTGGAGAAAGGAGCAGGATGAATTTGGCAGTGGTTTACTTAGTTACAAGGGAGCTTACCATACACTTTACACAGAAAAAGAAAAATGAGTAATTTTTTCTCTTAGTTCTACTCCGAGTTCCAGCCAGTATAAAAATTAATCCTTCAGAGAAAGCTAAAACTAGAAAAAGGCTAGGCAATAGACTAGAAAGAAGAAAAAAAAAACCTAGAAACGGACTCACAGATCAATAGATACCTAACTGGTATCAATGGATATCTGAAAACCTATATAACAGTGGAGCAAGGACATTAAATGGTGATTGGTCAATGGAAAGAAAAAAAGATCTACTTCATTTCCTTAACAAAAAATATAAATTGCTTGAGACTAGAATAGGTAGTTCACGAAAGAGAGTATCTACATGGTCATAAGCACATTAAAATGTGCTCAACATCATTAGTCATGAAGGAAATACTCCAATCACAACCAACACCACTTTGTACCCATTAGAAAGGCTAAAATGAAAATTAAGGGAAATACCAAGAAACACATAATAATTGGGACAACCACTTAGGACAACTGTTTGGCAGAATCTACTAAAGGGAAATATGTATGTGTACCCAATGATCCCAGAACTCTACTCCTCGATATTTAGCAAACAGACTTATGTACTACGGCCACCAAATAACACATTAAAAAATGTTCATAGTAGCAGAATCTGTAATATTCCCAAACCAAAACATCAAAGTATCTATTAAAGGAATGGACACACTGTGGTACATTCATAGGACACATAACTCTATAGCAATGAAAAAGAAGTACCTGCTACTCGTTTGGTAATGAACAAATCCCAGAGGCCGGAGGGGAAGGCTTCTCAGTGGCTGTTCCTATTCTATTGCTGTCTCTAGGTGGAAGTCACAAACAGGGGTGTAAACTTTGTCACGATTAATAGGATTTTTGCAATCTTCTGAATACATGTTATTTTTTTTAATGTTTATTTATTATGAGAGAGAGAAAGAGAGCGAGCGAGAGTACAGGGAAGGGAAAGAGAATCCCAAGCAGGTTCTGCCCTGTCAGCGCACAGCCTGACTCGGGCTCAAACTCCTGAACCGTGAGATCATGACCTGAGCCAAAATCAAGACTCAGACACTTAACTGAGCCACCCAGGCGCCCCTGAATACATATTATATTTTAATGAAGATGTTCCAAGCAACTCCTTACAACATAAAAATGTTTATGAAGTATTTTAGTACCATATTATACAAGTCATCAAGCACATGAAGGAGCTAAATAATTTTTCCAGTTATACTTTAATTTTTTTTTTAGGAAAATAATATCCTATAAAGGTGTCTGTGTCTTGTGAATGTCAAGGGTCCACTGTATTTGTATTTCCTTATGACCAAAACAAACGGGAATAATTTGAAATTCTAAGGACAAACATGAAGACCAATGAACTTTAAAAAAAAATTGACATGAAATGATAGTATTGTTTTCTCTTCTATAATAATCCTTCTACCCAGGTAAAGTCACTCTATCTCATTTTAATCTTATAATTTCTTCTCTCTTTGTGAAATTTTTTCAAAAGTTTATTTCTTTTGAGAGAGAGAGAGAGCCGAGGAGGGGCAGAGAGAGGGCGAGAGAGAGAATCCCAATCAAGCTCTGTGCTGACAGCGAGGCTTGAACTCATGAACCATGAGATCATGACCTGAACTGAAATCAAGAGTCAGAGGCTTAAGTGACTGAGCCACCCAGGCGTCCCTTTTTTTCCTCTTTTGTATGCAGAGGGAAATTATAGACATCCATTAACTTTAATCCCTGGGGTCAGAATTCAAACTTGGGACATCTGGATGGGATCTATGCCCCAGTTGTGAGGTGGGAAGGACCAGTTCCTAACCTCACGTCTGTTTGTTTGGTGCTTTAGTGGATCTTACTAGGCAATAATGAGAAGGATCCCAAGGGCTGACACAAGAAGTATTTGAAGTAGTAGAAGGATTAGAATTCTTTAAATCAGAGATTAAACACCATTCACACACATGATTTAAAGTCTGGAAGGTGGATACTAACTCTAATTCCCTTGGAATAAGGAATGAAAAACCAAGACAAGTAGGCACTGTAAAATTGTTTTTGTTTGTTTTTTAATGGCAGGTCAAATATCCTGAAACATAGATATATTGTGATAGTCTTCTAATCCCACTTGAGTCCGAATATTAAAGTAACACACACACGAGCTAAGAGAATTCAATATTGTTCCAAGGCACTTACTGAATCTCCATGACTAGATGAAAACCAGGACAATTAGGATGGACAAATTAGACAGTATATAATATAAAAATAACTTTTTGCTTACAATTTACAAAATGTATTATTATTACAATCTTTGATCTCTGATAACCTGCAATGCTGGCTGCATGAATCCAGCAATTTTAAAATTCAGAAACTATTTTCTAAAACTTCAGGGCAAATAATTTACAAATAAGGTACACAAAGATTTAGACCATGCAGAAATTTCTTACATCTTCTGTTAATAATATTTTATGACGCAACTTTATCAAATTATATACCTACTTGCCCTGTACATATACAAAATAATGCATACATGATAAAACATTAGCAAAAGAGTAGTCCTTAAACTCAATTTATCATAAAAGTATTACTATATTAACATGTCTACAAGCAGCGTGTAACAGGGTTAAGAGACATTAAGGCAATAATACTTGAAGTTACAAAATAAACCATATGTAATACTTTTTCCTAAGGGTAGTATAAGGCAGGTAGATGGTCCTAGCAAAAAAAATACTAAGGCAACAATCTACACTGCTATTAGTCCCACATTTTTAAGATGGAATACTACAAATCTGGCTTTTAGTGGCACTTGAATTTTCCAGTCTAATTTAAAGTGTCTTTTAGGCTCCCTGAATCATGTCCATTCTGAAGGTGGATCTCTTGGTCCTTTCGGTTTTCCACAGCGATTACGAAAACCTACAATCAAAATGCCATAGTGATTAGTTATGTTCAGAATGTGTTTTAATTTACTAAAAACTCTTAAGTTGCTTTTGGTGGTTTATTTAAGAACCTGAATAAATCATAGCACAAAGTTTGATAAATTTTGCCTTTCCTTATAAGGAAAGCCTAAAAAGATGGCACATACGCTTTTCTCATTCTTTTTTTGGGGGGGTTAAATCAAGGTTTTTTTAATTTATTTTTTATTTATTTTTTTACTTTATAAAGTTTCATTTTTTTTAACATATGCAGTTATTTTCCATCATTTACAATACAGTAGTTACAATGACACTCCAAACAGAAACGCTTTTCTCATTCTTACCAGCATTAACTACATAAAGTTTTTAAGTTATTTATTTAGTAAACAAATTACCAATATCTGTGGCCTCTGTTGGACTTTCTGATAGTTGGTCTTTCTTGTTACTGAAAATAGGTGGACATTCTGTACAAGTCTCTGTGTGAATACCTCCTGCTGGATGATCTAAAATGCAAAATAAAGCCATTGTTAATCACCATCATTTGTAGCATCAAATGTAGGATCCTCTAATTGTTCTCATGTGTGCCTTAAGTTAAAAGAGCAAGTTTTCTCTCTTGGACATCATAATTTCAGAGGCCCAGATAAATATAAATGCAGTGAGGAACACAGGAAATTGTGTTAGGTGTTCTTGAGGGCACCTAGACATCTTCAGTGAGCAGTTCTGCAATGTATGGATTCTCCTTATGCTCTTAACTTTATTTAATAAACTTCAATCTTGCTGTATTATATTTCCTGAAGGTAGTTGTGTGCCAGTGTCCTAAGGCAGTAATTGCAAGTGAACTGCTTTTATATGGAAATCAGTGGCAATCAAGTTCAAGTTCATAATTAAGGGACTACTGGCTTCTAACAGTAGTAATTCTTTGATTCTTTTACATCACTTAGATTTTAGTTCACTTACTGAATCCCCAATGCCATAAGATTAGTAACAAAAGAAATTAACTACTATGATTTATTCATTCTTTCACAACCATTATCACATCCCCTATAACTCTCTAAGAAACTTGTGGAAACTTGGAATACAATCAAATAACAAATGACCCTTCTACTTCGATGCTTGTAGTTTGTTTTTTTTTTTTTATTAAAAACATTTTTTATTTATTGAGACAGACACAGAGCATGAGCAGGGGAGGGGCAGAGAGAGAGGGACACACAGAATCTGAAGCAGGCTCCAGGGTCTGAGCTGTCAGCACAGAGCCCGATGTAGGGCTCAAACCCACAAACCAGAGATCATGACCTGAGCCGAAGTTGGCCGCTTAACTGACGAAGCCACCGAGGCGCCCCTTGGTGCTTGTAGTTTAAACAGAGTCAACAACTTTTTCCTAAAAAGGACTACTAAATAAATATTTTAGGCCTTGTGAGCAACATACAGTTTCTGTCACATATTCTTCAATGATTTCTATTTGTTTTTAAACAACTTTTTTTTTTTGGTAAAATAAGTACTATACCCAATTTGGGGCTCGAACTTGTGAGCCTGAGATCAAGTCACACGCTCTACTGACTAAGCCAGCCAATGTCCCTAAACAAGTCTTTAAGAACATACAAGTTATGGGGCTCTTGGATGGCTCAGTCAATTGTCCGACTCCTGAATTCGGCTCAGGTCATGATCTTGCAGTTCATGAATTGAAGCCTGACATGGACAGTGTGTAGCCTGCTCTGGATTCTCAGTCTCTCTCTCTCTGCCCCTCCCCTATTCGCTCTCTACCACTCTCTCAAAATAAACAAACATTAAAAAAATTTTTTTTTAATTTTTTTTTAAGTTTTATTTATTTTTGAGACAGAGAGAGACAGAGCATGAGAGAGGGGCAGAGAGAGAAGGAGACACAGAACCGGAAGCAGGCTCCGGGCTCTGAGCTAGCTGTCAGCACAGAGCCTGACATGGGGCTCGAGCCCACGAACGTGAGATCTGACCTGAGCCGAAGTTGGAGGCTTAACTGACTGAGCCACCCAGGCACCCCCCAAAAAATTTTTTTAATGTAAAAGTGATTTGTTCAGCTTAAGGTCAGAATAAAAACAAGCCAAGGCCTAGGCTACTAGGAGAGACAAGCATATTATTGTATTAGTGTGATTAAGTTTTATAGTAAAATGACACAGAGTGCAATGGAACAGACAGGAGAGGCATGGAGGTGCAACCAGTGGTGGCTTCTAGGAAGAAATTATGATCTAGTCAAAAGGCCTCAATTTTCATAGTGAAGTAAAAGGTCATCTACTGAGTAAGAGTGAATAGGATTGATTTCAGAAGAAAGTAAAGACTGGATAAATTCAAGGAAAGTAAAGTATGCCAGCTAGAACAGGTAAGATAACCAAGCAAGGGGGGCGGGGGGCAACTGTGGATGAAGATCCAGAACTTAGGCTCAATCTGTAAAACTAAGTAATGCTTCCCAGCTGTATTCAGCAATTTTGAGGGATAAAATAAAATGGCATGGGAGTTGGGGCAAGAAACCAGAGGATAATTTAAAGTAGGACTAGAGTAATGGAGGACAGTATCTAGATTGGATAGAGAAGAGAAACCAGGAAGGAGTTAACATACATTAGAAAAAAAGAATCCAAGGATCCACCAATAGCAGCAGTAGTAATATAATAAAGATAGTAATGTTAATACCACTGCTTCCATTTGAGTGCCTACCATGTGCCAAGCACAGTGTTTGATAGCCCATGTATGTGATTTAATTAAGCCCTCATAACAGTTTTTTAGTGTAGGTACTATTTTTATCTCCTTTTCACAGAGAAAAAAAACTGAGACTAAGATCAGGTAACGTGCCCAGAGTCGTAGAACGGTAAAAATGAAATTGCAAACCAGGTAGGCCTGACTTTAAAGCTCTGTTCTGTTATTCTCCTTATGTTGCCTCAGCAAGTAGACAGAGTCTTAAAAATGTATAAGATGGAATGGAGCCCCATTAGGCAAAGATGCAGGGAGAGAGCAACCGAAGCAGAATGGAGGGTAAGAACAGATGACAGATGAACTGAGGGAATTGTACAGGCTAGGATATTTTGTTGTTGCTGCTGTCTTTAATTTTATTTGAGAGAGAGAGAAAGAGAGCATAGAGTGGAACAGAAGGGCAGAGGGAGGGAGAGAAAGAGAATCTCCACACTCAGCATGAGCCTAATGCAGGGCTTGATCCCACAACCCTGGGATCATGACCTGAACTGAAACCAAAATTCAGATGTGGACGCTCAACCAACTGAGCCACCAGGCGCCCTTAGGCTAGGATGTCTGAGGAGCGGCTTTCATGGTCATTGATTTATAAGCATTCATAATAACTTGATGTATTTTACCATGATAGTACAAGTAATATGGCAGAAAAATATTCTAACTTGGCATTATAATACTGGGTTGAGCTACATAACCTTATTGGTCTTCACAAATGCAGAAGTCCTAAAAGGAAGAATTCCAAAACAGTTTTTAGAGATCCAATTCAATAATCTAGGTTAATTTGGAACATTTATTCAAACCACTGTCAGATCTAGATTCTAAGTGTTTTTATAAACATAAGAATATAAAACACAGGAAAATATTTTAAAAACAATTTCTTTCCTATTAGCCTATAACTACCAGTAATAAATTGTTAGTTTCCATATTAATAATAGTATCTGATACAATAATTAATTTGGAATAATTATATTACACAGTTCAGATTCTAGAAGCGTCCAACATATTCTCACATACAGAAATAACCAAGTAAATAGCATACATCATGAGGCATGCTACTTTATGAAGATTAATCTCTCTATATAAAAAAGAAAATCTAACTTACCACATTTTTCACTTCCAGGGGTTGTCAAGCCCTATAAGGAAGACATTTTAATAGCTATTACAATATATATCTTTTATAAGAAATAATAGAAAATTTGGTTTATTATGACTATATATACCAAGAAGTCAAGATCTACCAAAATTCTCAGTGTTAAAGGGAAAGAAAACAATGGTGTTTTCAACTGGGCTTAAAATTTTGAAATGTTATGATATTTTATACTGGGAATAAAAAGGGAAATTACTTTTTCCTTCTGAATGGAAACTGAAAATGCAGGAGCAACTATACAAAAGAACATACACACAACTCCATTTTGCTTGTCTTCTACCGTATTCATCAAATTATGATATCATACATGGTAGGACATAAATAACATCATTATTACAAGTTACTGCTATTTTATGTGTGCCAAGTAAAGTATATTATGTTTCTTAATCAATTGTAAGATGTACTCTAATTTGGAGGTTATTAAGATATGGGGGATATGTGAAAAATATTAATATTGATGAAAAATGGTATGGGACCATGGCTAATATATTTAGGTGCCAAACATTTGCTGAATGTGAAAAGGAAACCTCACATAACCAGATAAACCAAAGGATGGGACTATGTACTTAGTGTTATAATGGAAGGAACAAATTCTAAGAACATACTATGACCCTGAAAATGTTAACTCCTGTTTCATTCACACGGCCAAAATGATTTAAAACACAGCGTAATTTACAGATTTTAAAAGCAGCCTTGGAAAATAATACTCTGAAGTGATGATTATATGTAGATCATGTTGCCCTTTTTAAAAATTTCAGATCTCAAATTTTATATAGGCTTTTCATCTGAAATCTTACCATAAGAAATGCTGATCAAAAATTATACTTAATAGTCTTCAGTGAAAAAGATAACAAAAGAGCAAAAATACTGAGGTATAGCTGTTCCAACCCCAAAAGGACTCACTTCAGATATTTTTTGTTCAGACGGTTCCTGACTTTGAAATTCACTCCATTCAGATCTTACAGGTGTATCTGAGAAAAAGAAAATGTTTCAGTTAACATCTTTAATTCTTGAACTTCTTACATTAAAGATGCAGAAACAGACCCAATAGATTTTTAGAAACTATCACTTCCATAAAATATTTTCTTATTTCTATTAAGAAAATGCTGTTTATCATTATAAGCCCACTGTAGCGTATACATGTGGCATACTTAGATGTGTTTAGTAGCTTCACTGTTTTTAGCATTCTTGCAATCAGTTAAAATTAATAAAATGCTGGTAAACTGTAACTCAGGTAGGACTAGGGAGGATCCTACCAAGCAGAAGACACTGTAAATATGTTATAGTGTTTCTGTACTCTTTTTTTAAGAAGAAACCGAGGAGAAATCTGTTATCAAGGTTTTGAAATATGATCCCTTTCTCCTAGTTCTTAACGATATAGATGTGTCCTTAAGTGTCCCTCAATTAACACCAACTGAGGTGATGCCCAACTACAACCAAATTAAATGTTTTACTTGCCTAAACTGGCACCCAGTGAGGCAGTTAATGTATTTTAATAAATGCTATTTTTAATGAATAAAAAGATACCAACTTGCATATAAATATTTAACTAAATTCTAGTATCCAACAAATGCAGCCATTCTACCAATCATAGCAAATAAAAATATTTTAATGTATTTTTCAAAAAATTTTTTCATACAAGGAATTAAAAACATTTGTCAATATCAATTCAAACCTTTTTTGAATGTCTGCAGCTCAATAGTTACTAAACTAAAAATCAGCCATGTTTTTCAGAGTTTATTATTACAGTACAATAATAAAAAAGAAGAGACACTCACTATGTTCACTTGCTAACACAAAGGATTCAGGAGTTCTTTCAGGTAGGGGAGGAGGTGAATCTTCACTAACATCGACATCTACATTAAATACATAAAATTCAAACAAATTATTAAAGAATATTAACTCATTAAAAAATGAACTTGTTATCTAAGCAAAATAAGAGACTTTCTTGACATTCTAAAATCATTTCCACAAGTATCTAAGAGAACCAAGTTTTATTTTTTTTTAATGTTTAGTTTTGAGAGAGAACGCACGAGCCAGGGAGGGGCATAGAGTGAGACCGAGGATCTGAAGCCGGCTCTGGGCTGACAGCAGAGACCCCAATGCAGGGCTCAAACTCACGAACCATGAGATCATTACCTGGGCCAAAATCAGACACTTAAACCAATGAGCCACCCATATGCCCCTAAAAGAATCAGTTTTTAAAAATGCAAAAAACAAGAAATCCTTACTACTCAATGTGTTATCAAGAATTATGAAATGAGCAAAGCAGAATGAACTCATTCACTGCTGCAGAGAAAATGACTCTTTCCTGACTTTCCTAACACCCTGCAGACATCGACCACTCTGTCCTCTCAGTGTGAAGACAGCCTTCAGTAGAAAAGCCAGTGCGCAAGGAACGTCTCTACTTGCTTGCAGATGATGCTTTGAGTGCACAAAAGAAACCTTTGGTCATTTGACTCAAGCCAGTGTTTCTGAAACTGGAATCGACTGCTTAACTCTTAACAGGAGTTTTGCCATACCACACACCTGTCCTATTTATTTAAAAAAAAATTTTTTTTATATTCATTTTTGAGAAACCACGCTGGCGACAGAGGGTCAGAGATCTGAAGCCGGCTCCAGGCTCTGAGCTGTCAGCACAGGGCCTGATGTGAGTCTCAAACCCACGACCATGAGATCATGACCTGAGCCAAAGTTGGACACTTAACCGACTGAGCCACCCAAGCACCCCGTCCTTTTTACCTTTTAAATCCAATTCATTTTTAACCTATGTCCTTTGATCATATTTTAAACAGTAGTGACTAAAATAACAAATCTGAAGTGTTCGTTTTCTAGCATAAAACTATTACTTTTTTTTAATGTTCATTTAATGCTTAAAATCTTGTGAACAATGGCTTATGACCTACTGGGAGAATACTGACTGAAGCCATATTAAAGGCTTTCACCAGTAAAAACAAAAGAAGCTCTTAGCCTTTCTACAATAGGGTAAATGGGGTTTCACTGGAGGTACAGAAGGAAAATATGAGGATATGATTCCGTGCATGGGTTCTCAGGTTAGGGAGGATGGGGTGAAGAAAGGGAAATGTAAGAATCCTGTATTATTTTGTCTGGGCCTTGACAGCTGTTCTCTTTAAAAAATGAAAATCTTGCCACGATACTTTGCTATTTAACCATATCTGATAGGCTATGCGTTAAAGAGACTGAAAATCAAACAAAGCCATTTCAGTTTTCAACTAGCATAAGCCAGATATGATTGTGCTTGTCCTTCCAACATTTAGTTAGCTAAAGACCCAAGAAAATACAGACTCTGGGTCTCAGTAAGAATTCTAGTCCAGTATTTTATATGTCAGTCACTAGTAACTGTAACTCTCTCCTGCATATAAAGTGAAGACCCATCCACCTTATCTAAGTAGTAATAATCTGAGACACCATCATTCTTCCCCTGGCCCTTGTGTTACTAACAGCTCACAACGAAAGAGAGCTGTCAGAGGGAAGGGATACATAATCTTGGCACTGTAGTGCCATTTCATAATTAAGTGAACAAATCATGAAAGGCTGTCTTGCTTACATTAAGTATCTTGCAGAAACTATACCTCTTTTTCTCATAGCAGTGTTTATTTTTGAAGACTTCTATTTTCTAACTGTGGCTCTTGCTTTTCAGCTCCATGTTTTTCCTTCAATCTTTGGACTGCCTTTCCTATATTATACACCTTTCCTATGTTCTATTTTAGAGATTATCCAACCAGACACCACACATTTTACACAGGCTTTTGCAAATCATACACCGAATGGGGACTCAGTGTAGCCAGGTTTGAGAAATCCTTCAGGAAGCCAGAGTCAATATTAAAATCAGAATTCATTGCCAGGAATTTTTGCCAGGAAGAAACTAAAGCAAAAGGTTGTTTTAGGTATCAAAATACAATTGTTCTGCTCAACTCCCTAACAAGGTCTAAAACAAGCAAACAAAAATCTAATTCTTGTGCCAATGGTTCATCTACAAATAACTAGAAACATCAAAAACAGGACTGCTTGTTATGTTGCAGCACAGAACAGTAACACAGGAAAATCTTCAGTTAATACCAAACTCACTTAGCATAGTTAGGATAGGGCAAAAATAAACCAGAAGTCACTTACAACTATTTTGTTTTGAAATACAAATAAAATGCAGAGAAGTGAGCTAGTATACAGCAGGATAACTTCAAACATCCTCTTCAGTACTTCCTATTTTGTTATTATTTTTTAATGTTAATTTTTCTCACACACACACACACACACAGTGTGAGCGCAGGAGGGGCAGAGGGAGGGAGACACAGAATCGGAAACAGGCTCCAGGCTCTGAGGTGTCAGGAAAGAGCCCGATGTGGAGCTCCAACTCACAAACTGTGAGATCATGACCTGAGCGGAATTCAGATGCTTAAGTGACTGAGCCACGCAGGCGCCCCAGTATTTTGAAGGAACTTTTTCTGTTATCACAAAAAGACTGGTCGGGTGGCAGTAATTTTTAATAAGCTATCATATCATGCATCCTTCCTGCCCTCACACCAAATTCTGTTTCTACTGATCCTTAAAAAAAAATATTTCCTAGGTACAAGATACAAGATAGATGGCCTTCTTGATGTACTTCAAAAGCCCAAAATGAAAATTTCTCATCAACCCATTTTCTTGTGTAGCTACAACCTGGCATTTATTTTTCAAGCTCTGAATTTGAGGAGGAAACAGATACTAACAATTATAAATTATGGCAAACTGGTAATGTTTGTTATGGTAACCATTATCTTCTGAAGGTCCTTCAAATAAAACACAGAAGAATCAAGACTACAGAAAATCCTATAAATTTAAGAACATTCCTTAGATTCTCACTTACTCTACCAGATACATTCTCAAGATTAAAAAACACAGTCTGTGTCAGTTGGGGAAAATAAAGACGCCATTCTATGGGTGGTACTTATTAGGTCAGAAATAGAAACAGAAAATTATCCTTCGAGTTCACAGTACTTATTTTGCTTGTACATTGTAAATACAAGCCTATATAGGTCATGATCAGAGCTCACTGACAAGTCCTTAAATAGTCGTATCAAGGACTTAGATAAGGATATGTCCCACTCACTACTAAATGAATTAAATTTCCTGTACTCTGCTGAGTAGTTGCAATTTTGCCTCTTGCTTCATCTTAGAGGTGAAAGCAACCTTATGTCAGGTATAAAAGGTATTCTGTAGTTAAAAAAAGCTTTAAACAGTGAACTGGTATTTGTGATAAACACAGTTAGAGGCCCAATGAAGCCATCTGACAACATTTGTGTCACTATTTCGTGAAGCAGTTCTGTCTTCCCTAAATTATTTCTGATTATTCAGTCAGATAAAGTTTTGGCCCACATAAAATACTAAAGCACAAAACTTTTCAGTTTCAACCATTGAAATACCTTGGAAACACAAAACCTAGTAATGCAATTAATCAAATTAAGGTAATAAATAGAGCTTACTTTATCATTATTTTTAAATATAAACCTTCTTTAAAATAGTATCTCAAATAATCTACAGTGAAATATGGAACAAAACATAATGGATATAGTGCTCAGAACAGTGACTGGCACACAGCAAAAATATTTAAGTGTTAGATCCTGTTGTTATTACCTTGTTCAGCACCTGAATGTACTGTTCCTGCTACATCATGTCTAGCAATGGACATTGGCAATACTTTCCTTGTAGAAATGCTTTCAGTACTAGTGGCAGCAGAAACTGTGGCACTTGCTGTTGAAATATTAGTTTTATTCTTGGTCACAGCACCGTCAGAGTTCCTTTCATCTGAGTCCGAGTCATCAGAGTGAAGAGGATTAGTAAAACTGAGGGGTGCTCTGAAGAGAGGCGAGCTGTTATGATCTGCAGAATTATGGGTGTCAACTGGTGTTGTGGGGCTTGGTGTTAAACTCACAGTTTTCACTGTTTGACAGTGGAGATCGGAGGGTCTGCCTTCAGACAAATCAGGTATGGGTAGGGTATTTTCAGGTCCATGAAATGACCACGTTACATGTCCTTTCTCATCAAGAGGCAAGCGGTCTGGCCTTGGAGGTGTGCCTGAGTTCTTCTGTGATTCTTCTGCTGGAACAACTGGAACTTTACTTGACTGTGTTGCACTGCAGTCCACGCAAGAATTCTGCGAAATATCATCTATTTTAGGATCCCCTGGACTCAATTCTTGGGACTTACAGGTTTTATCAATTATACAAGGTGGAGTCGATTTAATTTTAATTGCATGTCCCCTATTCAAGAGTGTGTTCCCATCAAAACTTTTTGGTCCCTCTTGGAGGGGGACCTTCTTAATCTCAAAACTTAAATTTCGCTCCCGTTTTTTATCCATCTGTTCAATAGCTGACTCATTTTTCCCTGGAAGTTCAGGTGACTTATTATAGTTTCTGTTGAGGTCTGTTGAATGTTGTTCTGAGGAAACCATGTGCAACACTGGCTTTGGATGGTATCTGTCATTGTCCTGCCACACGGTAGTGACTGTTGGAAAGGCTGATGGGGGAGAAGGTGTCAAGATGGGTGGCACTGGATGAGGTTCTGGTGGCTGAAGTATTTCTTCCTTGGCATCCCCTTCAACAAGGCAACTGAAAACATTAAAAGGCATCATAAGAATGCTCATCCTTTCATGAATAAAAAACTATAAACTGTCAAAATTTAATGTTTAGTGAGGCAATATATATACTGTTTACAAATACAAGGATTTTCATGAAAAACAGGTCTCCTCCCACAGCCTTTCAGCTACCCAGAGACATCAACTTTCAACCTTTTTAAGAGCTACTTGTAAGACTCACCTCCATTATTTCAAAATATTTCAAAATGCATAAATTATCTTTTTTCCATAAATTGTTATTTCTTGATTTCACACAATCTCGATTATCTTCCTACTATATATCTTTTCTGTCTTCTCGATACTGTTATAACTTTGAGCTAGTTCAATCTTATCACTATAGATATCATTCTTACCCATGACACCATGATTTCCTAATCTTCTCTTACACAACCTCTTGTTTTTCTCTAATTGCCTTGTGTTTCAGATGGCTTAGTTCTCTATGCATGATCAGTAATTCAGCCCTTCTTTTTTTCCCCACATTTCTACACCTCTTCTCAGTCAGTCAGGAAGCACACTATAGGTAATTATCAACACCACACACGTCCCTCTTAGCTCCTTGGGGCTCAAGCTCCAGCGTGTACCACTGACCACCTAGGCCCAAAGAGCTGACGTTCTCTCCGGTGTTGGACTCTCCTATTTTCCAGGTTCCGTAAAGTACACTTCTTGGTTTTGGTGGTTATATTCTCCAGTTTCTTCTTAAAAACTCCATATAGGAGGCAAATTTCTTGAGGCTTTATATATTTGAGTATTATATTTTCAAGGTTATTGATTTTTTGAAAAGATCTAGAATTTTCTATTAGAAATAATTTTCCCTCACAATTTTGTAATTCTGATTACTGCTCCTATGAATGTGAACTGTGTTTCTCTCTCTCTCTGTCTCAGTGTCTCTCTGTCTCTCAGCTTTTAGGAACAAAAGCTCTTTTGGAGCTTTTTGTTCTTGAGGTTCTACAGTCTCATCATGGAACTCCATTGTATTATAATTTTTTTATCTACTAGATTGGGAACTTTTTCTTTTTAAGTTTATTTGTTTTGAGTTACAAAGAGCACATGCATAAGCAGAGGAGGAGCAGAGAGAGATTCACAAGCAGGCTTTGCACTGTTGGCACAGAGCCCCATATGGGGGTCAAACTCACGAACTGTGAGATCATGACCTGAGCTGAAATCAAGAGTTAAAGGTGGGTTGCCTGGGTGGCTCAGTCAGTTAAGTGTCTAACTCTTACTTTCAGCTCAGGTCATGATCTCTTGGCTCAAGAGTTTGAGCCCCGTATGGGGCTCTATGCTGGAAGTGTTGAGCCTGCTTGGAATTCTTTCTCCCCTCCTCGTCTGCCACTACTCCCCCTCAAAATAAATAAACTTAAAGTTTTTTTTATAAAAAAAAGAAGAGTTGGATGCTTAATGGACTAAGCCACCAAGGTACCCCCTAGATTGGGAACTTTCTATAAGAGAATTTATGTTCTTGGGGCACCTGGGTGGGTCATTAGTCCTGATCTCCTGGTTTGTGAGTCTCATTGAGCGCTGCACTATCAGTGAGGAGCCTGCTTGGGATTATCTTTCTCTCTCAAAATAAATAAAAACTTAAAAAAAAAAACATTCATGTTCTTTAATACTAGAAGTTTACCTTATTATCTTTTTTGTACTGCGTATTATCTCTGTTTCATCCAGGTTCCTTTTTCTTCCTGCTTATTTAGGTCTGTCATGTTAGAGACATTGTCAAATGCCTGATAACTGCATGATCTATACACATTATGTAAGGGGGAGGTCTTGAAGCTTGTGGCTTAGCCGTCATGTGGAATGACTATAGCCCTTGTAACAATATTGGTGGCCACAACAATGATTAAGTGTACATTTCATGTCTTAAGCTAGTTTGTTTTTCAAGAGGGAGATTCTGTCTCCCACCAGCAATCTGGGAGCAAAGGAACTGGAGGATCTGATCGTTCAGCATACATATTCCTGTTTTCATTAAGGCACTAAAACCCCACCATCAGTTGGACCTGATGTCCTTGAATCCAAAGGCCCCCGGGTTCAACCAGTCCAGAGTAAATCCTTCCTGTGTGTCCAAATGTGGGAGAATCGGTCATGTGCTCAATTTGATGTAAAGAATCTGGGGTTCTAAATACTCTTTATAGAGACACTCAGGTAGTCTCCTTTTTTTTAGTCCCATCCTATACACTAGCCTTAAGGGGGACCTCCAATTTCTCAGCTTTTCTGAGGATTCTTTGGAGAATCCAAAGCGAAGCAACAAATATTGCTTCCTGTGGGCTTCCCCCACCTACAGGAAAGCAAATTTTAGCTTTCCCTATTCTGTTAGTCCCTTTATATTGGTCAATATTCTTTCCACTTTCCATAATTTTGTCATCATCCTATCTGCTGCCATCCCTCTCCAATTTTGTTTTTAAAATCTTTATGCATTTTTATGTTCCTTCACTATAATTTTAGGAAGTTTAGGGAGGAACCAGAGTTAAATGTGTTCAAACAGCCTTATTTAACCAATATTCTTGTGTTTCTGGAAGCAGTGTGAAGGATGTCAAAAATATACAATAAATATATTCTCAGCTACTCATTTTTAAAAATAGCTTTACTGAAGTATAGTTGATACACACACACACACACACACAAAAAACCCACTACATACTTCATGTATAAAATTTGATGATTTTGGACACATGCATATACCCATGATACTATCATCACAATCAAGGTAATAAACATATATCATCACCTCAAAAAGTTTCCTTGTATCCCTTTGTGGGTTTTTGTGGCTACTCACAAATTTTATTGGTAATTACACTAACGATTTCTTCCTTATCCTTTCTTGACTCAAGGTTGGTTAGAACAAGGCTTAAAACACTTAAAGAGCACTTTCATGTACACAAAAATTTGAAGCCCAGCCACAAAACAAAATATGCTACATATGGATTTTCCACTATAGTATCCAAAACTCATATTTTTACTAGATACTCTGATGTAAAAAAATTCTACCTAATAGATATATGATATGACTTGCATAATTTTTATTGTAAATACTGGTTTTAATCTCATCTATTTTGAGGAAGAAATAGATTTCAATTCTCAAAAACAAAACAAAACAAAACATTTAGGACCTACCGCATACTAAGCGTTATACCAGTACCAGAAGAGGACGGAACAATGAATACAATGGTTCAGAGAAACAGTGAAAAATAAAACTGAAAAGGAAGACTGAAGCTATACTGTGAACTTTGCACTAAGATATCTGGACTTTATAAATAAGAATAAAAAAATTACATTTAGTTTGTTTGGGTCTTAAAATGAGTGACTCTATAATTTGTTTCAAATTGATGTTTTATAGGGGTGCCTAGGTGGCTTAGTCAGTTAAGCGTCTGGCTTCGGCTCAGGTCATGATCTCACGGTTCAGTGAGTTCAAGCCCTGCATCAGGCTCTGTGCTGACAGCTCGGAGCCTGGAGCCTGCTTCTGATTCTGTGTGTCCCTCTTTCTGTCTCCCCTGCTTGCGTGCTCTCCTCTCTCTCTCAAAAATAAACATTAAAATTTTTTTTAAATCAAATTGATGTTTTATATAAAATCAAAAAATTACTTTTCTTACAGTAAGTTAGGCTGGATTCCATATGGGGAAATAAGAGAGTGAAGGAAATGACTGCTGAAAAATTAGAACAGAACACTTTTAAAAACAAAAACTTCCTCTACTCTCTTTTTTTTACAGAGGTAACACCATATAATGAAGAAAGCATTAATGGACTGGAAGATAGGAGACTTGTGCTCTTGGCTGAACTCGGCCAGCCCATGCATATCAGTTCCTTTGGAAAGCAGCTATACTAATGTCCTTGTGTCAAGATTCCTATAAAAGTCCCAGCGTTCACCACTCTGACATATTACTGACTACCTACAGAATGAATAGAGAATACATGGCAATCTAAACAAGGAAGATGAGAAAACATAAATACAGGTGTTATATCAATGCTAATGACTACTTTTGATATAATGATTTTTTTAAACATTTATTTATATTTGAGAGAGAGAATGCAAGCAGGGGAGGGGCGGAAAGAGACTGAGACACTGAATCCAAAGCAGACTGCAGGCTCCGGGCTCCAAGCTGTCAGCACAGAGCCAGAGAGGCAGGGCTCAAACTCACGAACCGTGAGATCATGACCTGAACCGAAGTTGGACTCTTAACCTGACTGAGCCCCCCAGGTGGCCCGATATAATGATTACTTTATATCCTATATAGCTTAAACTTTGGAGGTGAGAAAGATGTTCTACTTGTGTTTATCCTTTATTGCTTGGTTTTATTATATGTACTCAACTCTATCAATAACTTTTAAATTATGCCTGAGATCAAAAGTATTTCTAACCGTGAAAAAGAGTAACACAAGACTTAGAGAACTATTGTAAACATGCATATTTTTACAGTTTGCCAAAATCTATATTTATCTTAAAGAATGCAAATTGGGAATAATCCAATTAGAACTTTGAAATTTTAATCAGTCAAATCACTTTTGTCCTTTGTGATTTGCTATATCCTTCTATTATATCCCCTTTTACAAGTCTGTGAAATATTGTATTTTGATTTAATAATTTGACTTTCTGTATTTTATTTAATTACCTGAAGCCTGCCTTATTTGGTATAAGGATCTAAATATATTTCTCTTCAGATGGTTAGTAATATTATATTATGACATAAATAACCAAACCTTTTCCTTCTCCCTGTTTAGTATATATTAATTCCTAACAAGATCTATTCCCTAGTTGTTGATTCAACTCTATTAACTGGCATATTTTTTTTTAACCACTGACCAGCTGTTTTATATATTACAGTTTTGTCATTTTTAAAAGAGTTGGTCCTCACTTATCACTCTTTTCAGCCAGTTTTCTTTGATGTTTCTGCCTCTTTTCTCATCCAAATTAACATTATATTGTCAAGTTCAGAAAAGATCCCTTTAAGTATTTTAGTGAAAATTGCATCAAACTTGAAAATAAATGGTATTTTAAATATCACTGCAAAAGCTAAATTACATTTAACTTTTTGAACAAAGAACACTTAATTTTTTTTCAATTTAATACAAATGAAGATAGTTCTACCTAAGGTTCTGCTTTCTACAGGTTATTTCCAGGTATTTAATATTTTGAAAGGTACCTCTTTTAATCACTTCTTATTTGGCTGGTCTGTAGGACCATTTTCTACTTTTATTCACTCACTTTGCTCCTTTATTAAAAATAAACCACTTCAAGGCAATATATTTTGGTTTAATATACTTGTTAAAAGAAATCAACAAATAACATTTCAAAAAAGAGCTAAAGATTTTTTTAATAGAAAAAAACAATGCAGAAGAATAACAACTATTTTATGAGATACGGGTTTCTCCCATCACCTACTTTTTCTACTTCCCATTTTCCCAGAGTTCCACCAAACTCCTCACCAAAAAACCACATCTTTGCTAGATGAGGGTTCCCCAAATCAGGTAACTTAAAAAGCCTCCAACTGAGCAAACCTTAACTCCTTGTTTTGACCCCACAAATGCCCTCACATATCCAACATATTCTAAGAGCCACAGATGTCTGAGAGTCCACTCACTCTCCCAGGCAACCTTGAAGACATTGATATTCCTGTACTTGTGCTAGATAAGAAATTCCTTCATGGCTTGTAGAATGCCACTGTTTCTTGGTTTTACCCTTTGTGGTTTTCCTTTTTTTACAGCTTTCTTTTAGTCTGCTCCTCACAAATTATGGTGCTGATCATCAGGGTTCTCTCCTTGGTACTTTGTTATATTCTGTCTACAATCTGGAAGACTTTATTTCTGCCCCATGTCTTCTAAATACCAAACTCTCAATAAGCCTTTACCTCTCGTCGATACCAAAACGTCTGAAACAACCACATTCCATATTCCTTCCAATTCTATTCCTACTGAAAATTTTGTCTGAATTTAGAGGCATTAGAAGAAAGTACTGAGTATACTATCACTGTAGTAAGTCTGTTGACAATTTATAGAAACAGCTAATATGGTACACTTGCAGAGTGCTGGTTTTAGTGAAAATAGAAAATGTTTTAATAGAAAATAGAAATTGTTTAAATTCTACAATACTCCTGGGATTCCAGGGTGAGTCAGTCAGTTAAGGGTCCGACTTGGGCTCAGGTCACGATCTCACAGTTTGTGGGTTCGAGCCCTGTATTGGGCTCTGTGCTGACAGCTCAGAGCATGAAGCCTGCTTAAGATTCTGGGTCTCCCTCTCTCTCTCTGCCTCTCCCCCACTCATGCTCGGTGTCTCTGTCTCAGTAATAAAAACATTTGAAAAATTTAAAAACAAAAAACCTACAATACTCTATGTATAAACCAGAATTATATGACTGATTAAATCTAATACAACAAACATAGGCCTTCCTCTCTAGATCTTTCTCTAAGAACATGTACTCTAAACAACCAATTGATTTATTTGCTTGCTGTAGCCATACTGAAAAAAAAAAGTATATTAGTTATTAGTTTTTAATCAATCTTACACGGTTGTGATTTTATGACAATTTATAGTAGTTCTAAAACTCATCTTAACCTAGAACTCACAGGATATGCTTGTGAACACAAGGAAATTCTGCCATTTGACTCTACTGCATGAATAAGAAAAATGGTTAACTTCAGCGCATATCCCTAAGTAAAATTCTATCATAAGCTGAATGAACATTTTTCTGTTACTACTCATTTGCTACTTCTTTATTATCCTTTTTGTTTATTAAAGAGTAGTGTCAAACTTTCAAAAAAAAGACTTAAATTTCACAACATTCTATTCATTTTTTCCCCTGCAAAATTAGGAAGATATTACCAGTTTGTTGTTGGAAAGAGAGGGCTATGTACATCACAAATATCAGTGTACACTTTGACAACCTCTACATTGGCTCCATTTCAAAATATTAAAAGACACTAGGGTAGCAAAAATGTTTCCTGATTTATCACCTTTATGGCCAGTACAGTTTCTTTTAGGATCCCACAGAACTTATGTGAGGGACAAAGAGGTTAGAGAGCTAACAGTTTATAGATTTTAACTTGATACCTTCCCCAAGAGGCTAAAATTCCAATTTCAAGATAGATACCAAAGTGGAAATCTAATAAGAAACTACTAGTGGGAAGTTTTGCCAGTGCACAGTTAACATCCTGAGCATTTAAATGCTAAGACATAAACCCAACTTCATACGCTTTCTACTGTTCTGTAGAGAAGCACATAAAAGTATTCCAGAGACTGTAGTAAGTATATCTTGCCTTAGTTATCAAGGAAAATCGTAGGCTTCTTCGTTTGAAGTGTAGCAACTCAATGCCAAGACCAAACCCCACTAATCTTCAGTCAACTTCTATTAAACTCTTTTAAGGGGAAAAAAAAGTGGTGAATCCTATATAAAAGAAGTCCTACTTTAAGGGAAAGCCAGTCAATTTGGGCAGATCCTTTGCTCAAAACAAGACTGTATATAAGGTATTATGATTAATTGTATAGTAATTGTAATGGGAAAACATATAAGGAAACCTAATATGTGTCAAGTCCTATAGGTAGCATTTTCATATACTTTATTTCATTTCATTCTTAAGACACTACTTAGAAAAACAAAAAACAAAAACAAAATGAACCAAGGATCAAATAAGTTAAGAGGCCTAAATTAGGACTTCAAAGCTAGTAAATGGGTGAAAGGACTTGAATCTTTCTGATTCTGTCTATATTGTTTCCATACTACCACACAACTGACCTAGCAGCTACTCTGAAAGAAGAAATGAAATAAAAAAGGGTACAAGAATATCCTGACTTTATTATAAATGAGCATGGTGTGAAATAATAAAATCCAGAGAGAAATGGACATCTTTAGAAAATTTAATATTTTAATTGTACCACATACCAAAACATAAACTACTGTCAGTTCATAGGTATGTTCACTGTTATGGTACAGTGTACTACTGAAATTTTATCCAGAGTGAAAATTTTTAGTACACTAGTAACAATTGCCATACCTATACTATATCCTAAACAAAAGAATGGTAAAAGTTAAAAAAATAACTTGAAAATATTCAGAATTTGTTATTTTAATTAAGAGTAAGTAAAAGACAACTGTTCTTTCAAAGAAAATGTGACATACAATACCTGCGGGTCCTTGGTGGTTTTGGAGGAGGAGAATCTTGTTTGTCAGGATCTATAGAGCTGACCATATTTTCAGTGTTAATTTCATTCTGCCAAGAAAAAAATGCTTCATTAAAGTTAGGAGAAAAATAATTTTCCTTTCTCATGTGTCACATAGCTGTTTCTAATGTTTATTTTTGAAAGAAAAAGAGGGAGGGGTGGGAGTTGGGGGAGCAGGAATCTGAATCAGGCTCCAAGCTGACAGCAGAGAACCTGATATAGGGCTCAAACCCACAAACCATTAGATCATGACCTAAGCAGAAGTCGGACACTTAAGCCAACTGAGCCCCTCACACAAACTGTTTCCTGGCTTTTGATCTGTCAAACAATGACAATTTTCCCAAAATGGAGTTTATATTCTCTATTATTTAATCTGAAAGGGCCAAACTTCGAGAGAGATTCCTATTGAAAGAAGTCTAGGGGTGCCTCACTGGCTCAGTTGGAAGAGTGTGTGACTCTTGATCTTGGGGTTGTGAGTTCAAGTCCCACACTGGGTGTAGAGATTACTAAAATAATAGGAAACTTAAAAAAAAAGTACTACACACACTATTTCCAGTTACTGAAAACTCAATTGTGTGCCACGGCATTTCAACCCATTTCAATTGTTTCCATAAAGAAACAGATTTCCCAAGAAAATAAAGATCAAAGAAGATAGTTTTTTCAGGCATCACTACTAGTAGAATCTAGCATGTATAGAGAAGGGGAAAAAAGCAACAAAATAAGGCTTATACTTTATACTTTTCCCAATCTTTTTCAGGATACCTGTTGCTACTTAGTACTTTTAAACAGGTCCCAGAAATCATTTTAATCAATCTTTACCCTACCCTTTATCACCATGGAGTGCCCTACTCCATGAGCATATATAACCATATATCACTCTCTAATCAAATAAACCCAAAAAAGGCAGAGAGAGCCCTTCCAAGGCTATCCCTGTTCTTGCTGGTCACAAGGACCAAGAATACTCATTAACATGGATGTTCCAGAGTCAGTACAATTAGAAGGATCTCATAGCACCTTCTTTGCCTTTATAACTATTTCTTGCCAATGAGTTTTTTTTTTTAACTAAGTAGGCCCAACCAAAGAAAATAAAGATCTCAACTTTTCAACAATTTTTAGTGCCCCTTACCTCCTGCTATATTATCAGATGTACCCAAAGAGATTTTTATGCATCTTAACTCTGCACCTTACTCTGACCAGAACAACAATTACATCATGAGAATGGATGTTTTCATCTTTAATTAAAGCCACCTACTATAGCCAAAGCATCTGTTGCAGGTATATCTGCTACGGCAAAGTAGCCATATAATTTATTATCCAAATCAGGCTCTTTAAGAATAAAAACGGGGGTACTATTAATTATTACACCTAGACAAATATTAAAGATACCTCTGACATATTAATTCATCTGCTTATAAACATACTCCCATGATAACACTCAATATTTCTGTATCAAAATCTGTGATCATTCACATTAAGTAGGTTAAATAAAGTTCAGGGGGAACCATATGAAACTACCTCTAAACTACAAAACTCAGCAATTTTTTATACTACAATGTGAAAGCCTCAAGTCATGTCAACTTAGATTTTGCTGCCAAATGGGTATAATACCAAACCGACACTCCCAAACTCCTTCTCCCTCCCCACAGAGGGAGGTTTTCAGAGCACTGTGGATTTTGGAACAGCTCAATCTGTGAAATGCACTGAACAGTAAGCACTGTAGAGGATACAAAAGTGTAAAGAACATAGTACTTAACTCCAAGAAGTGTATAGTCTAGTGATATCACCAAATTAAAAAGTGAAAGGGGTAGTCATAAAATCATAAAGCAATGAAATCAGAGAAAGGAGATCGTATATGAAAGTGTGGCCATTACGAATATAGTTGAGAAATATTAAGAAGTTGGGAATATTAAGGCAGTATGTAGAATGACATTAAAGGATAGGTTAAGATATTGACCAAAACAGAACAAAACAAAACAAAAAAACAGAGTATGGAAGGGAATGGGTGGGAAGAGAAATTAAGCAAATGACAACAAAGATGATAAAGGTAAGAAAGTGTCAGGAAGGATTCCTTATTCTGGATAAATGAGAGAATGGTGGAGCCATTAGTAGGAAGGGCCAAAAGAAGAAAAAGAACTTTGAGGGGAGGTTAAGACTTTTGAACATGCTGAATTTCATCTGATGAAAGAAATGAATGTTGGCAATACAGAAGTGCAACTCAGAGAACCGTTGCCTACACAGCATGACCAGATGCTCCCGGTTACTGGACTTCACAAAAGGACAATGCTCTTGGACTCCTTATTTCTACCTCCAGTAATGTTTGCTCTACTCATATCTCCTGACACTACTTTATCTACGGCTTTTGTCCCCACATTTGTCCTAATGTAGATAGCTCTCTTAAGCTGCTTTTATTACCTAAAACAATCACCACAGTGGTGATTGCAATTTTAGAAATTAAGTACTCCATTTGTAATTAGGTTCTAGTGTATTTTTGTTTAAAGAAGAGCTAAAGTTGCTATTTTTTAACTTTTTTGACCACCTTTACCCACCTTTACTTTCACTGAAGTAATTCTGTGTCTCATTTACTACATAACAGCCATATGAGAGGCCACACACAAAAATATCAGAACCTAATCATCAAATAATTAAGGAAAAATTATCAGCTGTAGAATATTAAAACAAGGTGCTTTAAAAATAAAAGACGTCACAGTTAAGGAAAAATATTCAGAATTCAGTATTGCATCTAAAATGTACAACACAACAGACTATTGCTGTTACTCAATCATCCCAGAATTGAAAAGCCTGGTGTTGATAACTGATCTTTTATATACAAGAAAGCAAACATGAACATCATACAGATGTTTGCTTACTGAGGGATTTCTAAATTCCAAATCAGTAGTCTATTGCATTCCAGAATGAATTTTCACTTTAGATCTATTACCTTGAAAAGTCACCTTAGTTGTAATAACTTTGAACAAATATCATTTTTTAAGGTTTTAAATGTTTTTTTAAATTTATTTTTGAGAGAGAGAGAAACAGAGCATGAGCAGGGGAGGAACCGAGAGAGACCGAAAAGAGAGAATCTGAAGCAGGCTCCAGACTCTGAGCTGTCAACACAGAGCCCGACCGCAGGCTCGAACTCATGAACTGCAAGATCATGACCTGAGCCGAAGTCAGATGCTTGACTGACTGAAGCACCTCACAAATATTTATTATAGAGTCGTGTACTGATGATCAGCATTCCAAACAAAATTTCTATGAAAATAATTCTGGAACATACAGCTTGGGAGTTTTTTTTTTTTAACTTTCCCTCTAAATTTTCAGAGAAATAATAAACAGTTTTATAAATGTTTCTCACAGTATAGGTTCAGAGAGGTACAGAAAATATTTCAAATCATCTTACTCAACCATACAGTTCTAAAATGATTTTCCTCAGTTTTTTAGATTCCATATTTTTTCTGAATGGGATTTATGGTCTCAAACCACATGTAAACCTATAAAAACAAGTCACCCAGATTCAACAGTACCTAGAAAGCAAGATTTCTTAAGAGGACAAGATAAAAAACATTACACAGAATGGCAAGCTGTCTTTCTCCTATCCATTTGTCCTTCCACTTTTTAAATCCATTCATCCATTGAGTTATATGTAGTTAATATAATATCAGAAACTACATTACACAACCTTTGGCACAATATTTTTCTCACCAAATAGAGCTTCCTCAGAATGGGTTCTATAGAGAATGGTTCTTTTCGACAAAATAGAAATAGCCACCTTGTCCAAAAGGTAAATCTCGCAGTTGCCATGTCAGCTTTAAAATGCAAGGACAGGGACACCTGAGTGGCTCAGTTGGTTAAGCATCCAGCTTCACCTCAGGTCATTCATGATCTCACTGTTAGTGAGTTCAAGCCCCATGTTGGGCTCTGTGCTGATATCTCAGAGCCTGGAGCCTGCTTCAGATTGTATGTCTCCCTCTCTCCCTCTGCTCCTCCCTCACTCATGCTCTGTCTCGGTCTCTCAAAAATAAACATTTTTTTAAAAATTAAATAAATAAAATGCAAGGATAACCCTGAATACCCAAAGCAATCTTGAAAAAGAAAACCAAAGCAGGAGGCATCATGATCCCAGACTTTAAGCTGTATCATAAAGCTGTCATCATCAAGACAGTATGGTACTGGCACAAAAACAGACACTCAGATCAATGGAACAGAAGAGAGAGCCCGGAAATGGACCCACAAATGTATGGCCAACTAATCTTTGACAAGGCAGGAAAGAATATTCAATGGAATAAAGACAGCCTTGTCAGCCAGAGGACCTCTTTTGCATTGCTGGTGGGAATGCAAACTGGTGCAGCCACTCTGGAAAACAGTATGGAGATTCCTCCAAAATTTTAAAATAGAACTACCCTATGACCCAGCAATTGTACTACTAGGTATTTACCCAAGGGATACAGGTGTGCTGTTTCAAAGGGACACATGCACCCCGGTGTTTATAGCAGTGCTACCGACAATACCCAAAGTATGTAGAGCTCAAATGTCCAGTGATGGATGAATGGATAAAGAAGATGTGGTATATATACATATACAATGGAGTATTACTTGGCAATCAAAAAGAATGAAACTGAGGCGCCGGGTTGGCTTAGTTGGTTGAGTGTCTGACTTCAGCTCAGGTCATGATCTCATGGTTTGTGAGTTCGAGCCCCGCATCAGGCTTTGTGCTCACTAACAGCTAAGAGCCTGGAGCCTGCTTCAGAGTCTCTATCTCCCCCTCTCTCTACCCCTGCCCTGCTCATGTTCTGCCTCTGTCTCAAAAATAGATAAATGTTAAAAAATTTTTAAAAAAGAATGAAATCTTGCCATTTGCAACAACATGGATGGAACCAGAGGGTATTATGCTAAGTGGATTTAGTCAAAAAAACAAAACAAAACAAAACAAACATCATATGACTTTACTCAAATGAAGACTTTAAGATACAAAACAGATGAACATAAAGGAAGGGAAGCAAAAATAATATAAAAACAGGGAGAGGGACAAAATCATGACACTCTTAAACATGGAGAACAAACAGAAGATTACTGGAGGGCTGTGGGAGGGGGGAATGGGCTAAATGGTAAGGGGCATTAAGGAATCTACTCCTGAAATCATTGTTGCACTATATGCTAACCAACATGGAATGTAAATTAGAATAAATAAAAATGTAAAAAAAATAAATAAAATAAAATGCAAGGACATAATCTAACATTTTAAGTTTAGTTAGCAAACATTTAGTGGGTGCCTCCTATGTATCAGGCAATGATGTATGAAAGTAGGTTTGAAATAACCATTAATCTGCTATTAGGTGATATTTAATCTCTTCCCTTACAATGTATGATCCTTCACGTACTCCTTAGCTATTTATAAATCTCTGACCCATTAGACAGATACAATCTATAACAAAATTAAAATCCTAGTGTGAAGTTCAGACTAATAAAATGGAAGTTTAATTTATGAAAAAGAAGATGAAAAAAAATCTGGTAACAAGAAAACACATGAGAGCAATGCAATGTTCACCACAGATCAGTTTCTGAATATTACTTAAATATGCTTAAAAGCTTTAAATATATAACACTGAATATTGTATTAAAAATATCTTTGAGCGAAGGCAACGACGATGACAACAAACAAAAAGACAACAAACAAAAAGACAAAGGGGACTACCTCAAACTAAAAAGCTTCCACTCAGTAAAGGAAACCAGCAATAAATTGAAAAGGTAACTTATGTAATAGAAAATATTTACAAATCATATATTTGATAAGGTATTACTATCCAGAATATATATGGAATTCATACAACTGAACTGCAAAAAAAATAAAAACCCACAAACAATCTGATTAAAAATGGCAGAGGAGGGTCACCTGGGTGGCTCAGTCGGTTGGGCATCTGACTTCGGCTCAGGTCATGATCTCAGTTTGTGGGTTCCAGCCCCGCATCAGGCTCTGTGCTGACAGCTCAGAGCTTGGAGCCTGCTTCTGATTCTGTGTGTCCCTCTCTCTCTGCCCCGCCCCTGCTCATGATCTGTCTCTGTCTCTCAAAAATAAATATTAAAAAAAAATTTTTTTTAAATGGCAAAGGACCTGAATAAACATTTCTTTAAAAAAGACATACAGGGGCGCCTGGGTGGCTCAGTCGGTTAAGCCTCCGACCTCGGCTCAGGTCAGATCTCATGTTGGTGGGTTTGAGCCCCGCATCAGGCTCTGTGCTGACAGCTAGCTCAGAGCCTGGAGTCTGCTTCTGGTTCTGTGTCTCCTTCTCTCTCTCTGCCCCTCCCCCTCTCATGCTCTGTCTCTCTCTGTATCAAAAATAAATAAAACATTTAAAAAAATTTTTTTAAATAAAAAAATAAAAAAGACATACAGATGGCCAACAGGAACATATGAAAAAAACACTCAACATCATTCATCATTAGGAAAATGCAAATCAGTACCACAGTGAGACCTCACACCTGTTAAAATGGCTAACATCAAAAAGACAAATAATAAATGTTGGAGAAGATGTGAAGAAAAGGAAACCCTTGTGGACAGTTGGTGGGAATGTAAATTGGTGCAGCCATTACGGAAAAAAAATGGAAGTTCCTAAAAAATTAAAAATAAAGCTACCATAAGACCCAGTAATCCCATTTCTGGGTATTTATCCAAAGGAAGTGAAAACGCAAACTCAAAAGGATATATGCAACCCTGTGTTCATTGCAGCCTTATTTATGATAGCCAAGACATGAAAACAACCCCAAATGTCCATTAATGGAAGAAAGGATAAAGAAAATGTGGTATATGCGCATGAAGGAATATCATTTGGCCATAAGAAAGAAGGAACTCTTGCCATCTGTAACAACATGGATGGACCTTGAGGACATTATATAAGTAAATAAGTCAGAAAGAAAAAGATAAATACTAGATAATCTCATATATATGTGAACTCCTATACAGAGAAAAGATTGGTGCTTGCCAGAGGTGGGTGAAATGGGTCAAGGAGATAAAATGATAGAGGTCAAACTATGCAAACTTCCAGTTATAAAATTAAAAAGTCATGGTATATAATGTATAGCATGGTGACTAAATAATACTATCATGCATATTTCAAAGTTCATAAGAGAGTAAATCATAAAAGTTCTCATCAAAAGAAAAAAATTGTACCTATGTGTGATAATGGAGGTTAACTAGCCTTACTGTGGTGATCATTTCACAATATATACAAATATCAAATCACCACACTGTATACTGGAAACCAGTATAATATTAAATAAATGCCAATTATATCTCAGTAAAAAATGGATTAAAATAATCTACATATTTAAAAAACAATGGTTAGATATTTTTCACTTGCATATACTAAAGAAATGGTAGTCTAAATATTTATATTTCATAAGTATAGAAACTAACTTTAAAATTAAATCTTGGGGCGCCTGGGTGGCTCAGTCGGTTAAGCGTCCGGCTTCGGCTCAGGTCATGATCTCACAGTTCGGGGGCTCAAGTCCCGCGTCAGGCTCTGTGCTGACAGCTCAGAGCCTGAAGCCTATTTCAGATTCTGTGTCTTCCTCTCTCTCTTGCATTTATTAAATCTTGCATTTATTAAAACAATTTTCCCATTATAGTTTAGAAAAAAAAGCACAGCCTATTTAAGCTTTCTAAAGCATTAACTGAATCTCAATTTAAATAATATTATATATAGTCTTACATAAACATCCTATTCTATATTATAAAGTATTTGGTTATATTCAATACAGATTATAAGAGGCTTTAATTAAACCAAGGGGGATAAGGAGATGGCAATGTAGAAGGCCTAGTTGTACAATGATTCCTAGGTTAATACAGGAAATAAAAATGAGGCCACATATATTAATCTGAAAAATTTAAATTACCACATGGCTAATAAAGGCAATACATAGCCCCTAAAGCTCATGATAATCAATATTGTCAAAATAATATTATATTATATTAAGACCTTGAGATCACCATTTGGTAACAAATCTCTCATATGTAAAACCAAGAAATTTCAAACAAATAGTCTGGCAAAGTGCCTAAAACAATGTGCAGAAGAAAAGGAAAACAAAGGTTATAATTTTTGCAACTCATTTCCTCATTTTACTTCAGTTATTGAGGCTAAGTTCAATTTATCATGTGATAGCTATGTTAGTTTCAGTGATAAAATATGAAGAAATTTTATCAAAAAAATAGCCCAATAATTTCAAGGACAAGGTCATTATGTAAAGGCAGCAAATAAAAGAACTAGTTAGAAAACAGAGGCAGACATAAGAACACTATGAGAATACAGTATTTTTGTCAGGTCAAAACTTTGAATAGCCAATAAGATCTTTTCAAGCTAAAATGACACTGAACTAATAAACACCTGCCAAAAAGGAACTTAATTATAGCACTATATACAATTCTACTTAACTAAAAGCCTGTACAAAATTAAAATTATATATCATTATGACCAAGAGCAAAATACAATTCATGTAGAATCAACTTATAATTACATAGGTTGGGGGTAGGGAAAAGGAGAGAGAACAACAGTTAATTTTTTAAAAATTTATATTTTTATTTTTTAGAGAG
>NC_043701.1:65322683-65420752 GCF_006229205.1 Suricata suricatta | reverse complement strand
TAGCTGTATTCTATTTTGAATATTATTTAGCTTGTACTGGAATCAATAATTGTTCATTACAATAGAGAGATTGAAATAGGAAGAAGGAAAGGAGTTAACGAAACCCAAGTTAAATAAAAATAACTTTAATGGATATTCTCATGTTAGATAAAACATAACAACTAAAAAGCTAAACATTACATCTTGGTAAAAAGTAAAAGTTTTTGGGGCACCTGGCTGGCTCAGTCGGTAGAGCATGCAACTCCTGATCTCGGGGTTGTTAAGTTTGAGCCTATGCTGGGTATAGAGATTACTTAATAAAATAAAATCTTAAAATACAGAGAAGTTTCCTAAAATCAAAAGGCCAAGAACACCTACCACTCCATCAGCGATTTTCTGGGCTCCATGAATTTCATACAATTGTAGCTGTTTTTCAAACAGTTGGGCAATAGCTCTGTGAACAAGCTCATACTGCTCCTATTAGGGAGATGAAATGTTAAACAAGGGAAAAGACATTAAAAAAAAAAACTAAGAAGGCATTTATAAAAATACAGTTTATAATGTAATACAAAAAACTATACCTTAGTTTGTACTGCAGAATGCCTTTGTGTTCTCATTTCTTGTATTAAATTAAATACATTAAATTCCTCGGGTATTTTCTAAAACAAAGAATGTAATACATCAACTCCCTTCAAATAATTCAACTTTTCATACAGACCTTATATACATGCTGATGACTGAAAACATTTATTGAGCACTGTGTATCATCCATCCATCAGACACTTTCCTGGCATTGTGGATACAAAGCTAATCTTGACCCTCAGCAGTCAAGCTGGTGAGATATGTGAACAAATGAATATCCAGCCAAGGCATAATCGTAGTTCAGTTCAGTGTGACTAACCGTGATTGCTGTGTGGAATAAAAAGTGAAGGAAATCTATATAAGCACAGCAGATTAAATGTATAATCTATTTGGGGAACTGAGATCTTGATGTGCGGATAGTCTAAAACTGAAAGGAGAGGGATTCAAGGAGGAAAGAAGGTAAGGCTATCTGGGATCAGACTGTAAACATAGTAAACTTTGAACTCATTCTACAGGCCACTGTTCCCTGGGCGGCTATAGAGGGACCAGCTAAGAAATATGGTAAAAATACAGAACCCTCTACGATGTCTCTGGAGACTGTTGAAATATCCCAGACAGTTCTTGGCATACCTGGAATTAGAACTATTATAATAGCATGCACATGAGCAGATTTGATATTCAGTCTACTTTTGCAGCATGGAGGATGAGAGTCTGAAAGGGGAAGAAACTGATAAAAGTTTACTGAAGGAGTTTTAAAAAAGCAGATTTGAGCCATACTTCTGAGGCAGAACTATTAGAACTTGGTAATCACTAAGAATATTTTGAAGTGATAAAGAAGAAGAGTTAAAAATGATTCTCAGGCTTACTGTTTGAGAGTCTTTATATTCATCAAAAGATTTTTACATCAAGTCCTAACCTAAGAAATAAGATTTACCTATGTTAAGCAAACATAGTCAAGTGAAGACTATGTTCAAAATATACAACTTTTGAAATGACCAGATATTTATTTTGCTTAATGGCACTTATCTAAATGCCTCTTTCCATCTTAATTTTAATCTTTCACTTTTATGTTAGATTGGGTTACAGTCCTAGTTATATTTTGTTCATTTAAAAGTTTTCATTTCTCCCTAAAAGATCTTAAATACTGAGAACAAACTGAGGGTTGGTAGGGGTTGGGGGAGAGGGTAAAGTGGGTGATGGGCATTGAGGAGGGCATTTGTTGGGTTGTATGGAAACCAATTTAACAATAAATTATATTAAAAAATAAATTCATTTTGAATATCAGGAGATGGTTATAATTTTTGAGAAATACAAAAATAAAATTTAATCCCAGAGAGCTTTTGAGGAAAATTTAAAATGTAAATATTCCCTAGCAAGAGTGGAAAATGGAAAGAAGGCAGGGGTAAAAAGAGAAAGAAGAGAGGGCACAAAGAAGAAGAAAAAAAACCTAAATGTTTTATTAATCCTATTTTATACAAGAAAAAGACTGAAATATTCACAGAAACAAACTATAAAGCTATAAAGGGGGCGCTGGGCTGGCTCAATTAGTAGAGTATGCGACTCTTGGTCTCAACATTGTGAGTTCAAGCCCCACCCATGATCGGTGTGGAAATTACCTAAAATCTAAAATTTAAAAAAAAAAATTTTTTGGGGGGGGAACCTAGCTGTCTGATTTGATGGAACATACAACTCTTATTCTTGGGGCTCTAAGTTCAAACCCCGTGTTAGGTGTAGCATTTACTTAAAAAAATAATTTAAAAAGTTTTTAACATTAATTTAGAGAGACAGAGACTGAGAACGAGCAGCAGGGGAGGGGCAGAGAGAGAGGGAAACACAGAATCTGAAGCAGGTTTCAGGCTCTGAACTCTCAGCACAGAGCCCAGCACAGGGCTCAAACCCATGAACCGTGAGATCATGACCTGAGCCAAAGTTGGAGGCTTAGACGACTGAGCCACCCAGGCACCCCCCCTAAAATAATATATTTTTTTAAAAGCTATAAAGAATTAAAAACCTCTCCCTAATGCATAGAAAACGAGCATACTATAGAACCAGCAAAGGAACCAAATCTACATACAATGGGACAAGTTAAGTTTTTCAAATCTGTAATAAGGGCTGTGTTTTATTTACCTGTATATCCTCCAAAGTATTAAACACACTTTCTTGGAAAGACTAGTGGTAGTAAAACAATAATAGCAATTGTAATGAAAACTAACATAAAAATGAGCACTTATTATGATCCCATTTTCAGTTGAAAAAATGGAGGCACAATGAAATTAAGTAATTAGACCAAAATCCCAGAGCTAGTAAATGACAAAGCAAGAATTTTAGTCTGGGCAATATGGCTCCAGAGTCAGCATCCTTAAGTACTATACTATGTTTCCACTTAGGCATAAATATTTATTAAGTTGATTACACTTATACCTAGAACAAATATAAAAGGCAATGAGGATTCTGTATTTGGAAAAGTCAATGCAGAGTTCACATTTTTAATGTAGGTTATCAATTTACATAGATCAAACAGAAGGCAACATGTCTGCCTTTCCGCCCCATGCATTACCTCAAGGTAATATGCATCATTTATACCTTCCCTTTTCAGTTCCATTACATTTCTTACATAATGAGGCTACTTGTAAAAAAGTAACATGTATAACAAAACACATTCAATAATTTACTGCAATTAACCATTAACTTTGAAAATAATATACCAATTGGATATAATTCTATATAAAAATGATTCTTACCCCAGCTTTTAGTAAATTCCATGTATAATCTATGGCACAAATGGCACCTGTTCTTCCACAGCCTGCACTATAAAGTTTGAAAGAACAATTTGATTTTTGTCATAAAAAACTATAAAATAAATGTGAATGAACATGTTAGTTTTCAGAAGCAAAAAAATCATTTAGGAATTGTGACAAAATTCTAACATTTTAGTAAACAAATTACAACTTAAACTGTGTGCATGGGAAACATCTTTAACATTAGTATTCATCCCTGGTTTTTATTAAATTTAGGGCACTTCCAAGATTCAAAAAAAAAAAAAAAACCTATGCAGATGACCCAGCAGCCTTCACTTTGGAAGTCTAATTCTCCTTCAGAAAGTCCTGCCTAGCTAATATAATAACTCACAGATATAAATTTATTTTATGTCCAATATGGCTCTGATGCCTCACAGTAGAGGAATACACAATACATCATTTCAATCTGCAAAAGGTATAGGAAAGACGATGAATACCACAAGCCCCAGAAACTGGTTTGAACTCCTGCAGTGATTTCACCAAAAGAACAAAAGCCAGCGACACACTCTCATCTCCTACAGAACTAACAGAACCTGGAGAACACACAGTTCTGCAGGTTTTTAAATTTTAAAACATGACAAGAGTACTTTACAGCAACTGATTCTCGACTAAAAGGGGACAGGAGACATGCACCTCAGGACTGAGAATCACTCTGAGTAATTAAAGACATGACTAACATCACCAGAATCATTTTCAGGTGGGGAAAAGGTGGATTTCCCACATGTCCCATCAGCATGTCACTTTTCTGGCCTAACGCAGCCTTTTCAACTCACTAATAGGCATTACAATTAGACCTACTGGGTAAGAAAAAGTACCTTTGGTATTCTGTCTCCACTAAAAAAAAACTTTTAAACTATTTAACCTGTAAATTTCTGAGTCTGAGAAATTTCATTTAATCTTTATAACAAATGTTAAGGCAGATATAAGTCACTTCAAGAGAAAAACTGATAGAAGTTTTATGAAATAAATACTAGGATTCTAAATGTTTTAGAAGAATCTAATGTAAATTAAAAATTCAAAAAAGAAAAATTGCCTCAGGATTCAGACAGCTTTTACTATTTGGAAACCCATATAATGACCTATCTCATTTGGTATTCCAAAAATTAGGTTTCAAAATACCATAAATCACCCACATTATAATGCTACTTATATTCCAAAATACTTAAATGTTTGGAAAATTCTTTTGTACCTGCAATGAATACAAATAGGCACATCTTCATGTTCTTGGTATTTCCTCATTAAGCTTATCATGTCCAGAATGGAATCAAATGATGAGGGAACATCATGGTCTGGCCAGTTCACATAATGAAACTGATATAGCCTACGAGACTCCTTCAATAAAAAAGCAGAAATTCAACTATTATAAAAAGATATTACAAATTTTAAAGCATACAGAAAAGCTGCACATCTCACTTTACTATCATTTCTAAAGTTTTTTTGTGGTATTTAACACTGCCTTAAAATTTTTTTTAATGTTTATGTATCATTGAGAGAGAAACACAGCCATGAGTGGGGGAGAGGTCAAGAGAGAGAAAGAGAAAAAGACAGGGAGACACAGAATCCAAAGCAGGCTCCAGGCTCTGAGCTGTCAACACAGAGCACGACGCGGGGCTCAAACCCACGAACCATGAGATCATGACCTGAGCCAAAGTCAGACACTCAACCAACTGAGCCACGCAGGCACCCAACACTGCCTTAAAAAAAGAATTGATAGGCTACGTTTACTATCATACATCAAGTATTGATCTAAGGGCTTCACATATAACAATTTATTTATTCCCCAGGTAATTCTATGAGGAAGGTACTGTTAATACTATCCATGATTTATAGGTAAGGAAACTGAGACAGAAAGATTAAATAACTTGCCCAATGTTTCACAGCAAGTGACAAATGTAGGATCTGAATTCAGGCACTCCTATCTCCAGAGCATGCACATTAACCCTTACACTATGTATATTACTTATTTTTTTTATTTTTTAAAATATTTTTGTTATTTTATTTTATTTTTTGAGAGACAGAGAGTGCGCGCCAGCGCGGGGGTCTGAAGCAGGCTCCAGGTTCCGAGCTGTCAGCACAGAGCCTAATGTGGGGCTCAAACTTACAGACTGCGAGATCATGACCTGAGCCAAGTCAGATGCTCAACCAACTGAGTCACCCAGGTGCTCCCACTATGTATATTTTTTAATAATCCACAGTAAATGGATGAGCAATATACCATTAGCACTGTTTGAATCTATTATAATTAGAAAACTAATAGAATATTTAAACTAAAAAGGAAAATTAGAAACAAACTTGTCCAATGCCAAACCCACTTCCTTATTTTAGATCAGTGGTTCTCAAAGTATGGAGTGCTGGAACCATGTCTACTTGTAAACAGGAAGGTAGGATGTGGAAGTGTGTTTACAAATGTACCAGTTGAGGAACAATGATGTGCTTTATGGCCATGCTTTATAAAAGCATGTTCATAAAGTTCAAAAATTAAAAATACAGAGATTGAGGAAGAAGCTAATAGCATTTTCTTATGTCCATATTTTCTATTTCTTCCTAGAGAAATTATCATTTTTTAAAGTTTATTTATTTATTTTGAGACAGAGAGAGGGAGACAGGGAATCCCAAGCAGGCTCCATGCTGTCAGTGCAGAGTCCAATGCAAGGGCTCATTCTCATGAACCGCAATATCATGATCTGAGCCCAAATCAAGACTCAGATGCTTAACTGACTCAGCCACCCAGGCACCCCAAGAAATTATCATTTTATATAGTTCTGAAACACGGAAGTCAAGGGCTTCAAGTGAAAATAGTATACATCACAATGAAGATTTAGCTTTGATGGTGATTTATCTATTTCTACAAAGTTGTAAACTAGCAAAAGTGGGTAATAATTTTATAAACAATGCTATAATCTGCTTACTGTAATAGAGAAAAAATATTTATGGCAAATAAATATAATAAATTTAACTTGTGGAAAATTGTTTTAAATAAGTTAAAATTTATATTACTTTATTTAATGTGATAAGCTCAAGGCTGAAGATACTAAATAAAACATTACACTCTGATTTTCTTCACTATTTTACATGAGGAAATTTCCTAATTATTTTAGTTAATTATGTAAGACCAAATGGCATAAAATTTATATATCTTCTCTTTAAAAATTTCCTTAGAAACTGTCTGTAAGTGGAAAATACTTACGTCCTGAAATTCTAGTAAGAGTGTCCTAATGAAGTAGTCTGTTCTTGCTTGTTCAGCTTCCTAAATGAAGGAAAGTGCCAGTCAGTGAGAACACTGAAACCAAAACACACACACCAAAACAAACAAAAACCACATATTTAAAGTCTACAACATAAAATTAACCTTTGAAATTCCAGATATGCCTGGTAATTACAAAAACAACTATTCTAAAACTCACTAATTTTTCTACTCAACTTTGCTGTTCTGATAGGCAAACAGGTAAATTAATGGGCATGGTACTAGTCTAGTAAATCTTTATTTACAAAAGAGGCAGTGGGCTAGACTGACCTATGCATATTGTGCCCACATCTGGTCTAAGTGGTTATATGCAGCGACATGCAACTACGTCCCTGTCTCCCACCAACACTTTACCCTCTTTCTCATCCCTAAATCAAAAGTGCTCCCTGATACTGTCTTTTCGCAGTCTCAAAAACTGTCAAGTAGTCAAGTCACTTACTATGGTTATTTCACCAACTTGCTGTCTAATTACAAACCTTATTTTTGGTTACATCAGTGATAACAAGTCCTGAGTTGCTGGAAACAACCACAAGACATACAAATTACTTTCCACCTGAAATCTTGAAAGAAGAAATTTGCTTCTTCAGTATGGATAAATCCCAATATTGATAAATCAAATTACCTATATCACTAATCATATCAAACATCTTACCCAAAGGGAATGATTAAATTATCTTTTGATTCAATTTGAAAAATCACCCAAAAAGGTCATAATTTTTCCAAATTATAATCTTTCTTTCCTCTACTCATTATATTAAAATTTTTCAAGTTTATTTTTGAGAAAGAGCGAAAGAGCAAGAGAAAGTATGCATGCACGAGCAGGGTGGGGCAGAGAGAGGAAGAGAGAGAATCCCAAGCAGGCTCCGTGCTGTCACTGCAGAGCCCACGGTGAAGCCCAAACTCACTAACTGTGAGATCATGAACAGCAGCAAAATCAGGAGCAGGATGCTTAAGCGACTGAGCCCTTCCTCTACTCATTATTTTTAATGTTGTTTACTCTTCTTGATCCCCAACTCTTCAAAATTTCAACTTGTTTAGTTGTTGAATGTTAAGGACTATACATTTTCATTTGAACTGTCATATTTAGTACAGATGTCTTGTATTTAAACTTACAAATATTTAGTACAACTACACTGCACATTAAATAGATTTCCAGAACTGTTCAGGGGCTTAATATTTTAGAATACTTAAAGGACTGGTGAGGGGGAAGGTGTTCCCTCACAGAAATACACATTGTGGTAGTACTGGTTTTTATCCATTCCAAATAACATGGCATGCAATAGGATTTTTAAAAATTATGGGGCACCTGGGTGGCTCAGTCGGTTAAGTGTTCACCTTTGGCTCGGGTCATGATCTCACGGTTTGTGGGTTTGGGCTCCACATTGGGCTCTGTGCTGACAGCTAGCTCAAAGCCTGGAGCCTGTCTTCAGATTCTGTGTCTCCCTCTCTCTGACCCTCCCCTGCTCATGCTGTCTCTCTCTCTCAAAATTAAATAAAACATTAAAAAAAATATTTAACCCACAAATAGTTAATTCTAACCAGGACTTAAGAATACTGGGCTGCTTATTAAATCCAGGCAGTTCAACTATGTGTTATAGTTAACATTACAAAAATCACATTGCATTTCTAAAGCAGACCTTACGTTCTTTTCTACAGACACCTAGAAAGCAATAAACTTTGTGTGGAATTTACAAGTCATTAAGTAGAAATAAGTCATAAAACCATGGACTTCTTGAACTCACCAGTGAAAATAAAATAACAGAAATAATATTTTACTTAACCATGGAAAACATAGTTATAAACCAGCAATTCTGAGTTGGAGAACTTGACAGTTAATTCCATGTGTCTGTCAATGTGGCTGGGTCACGGAGCACCCAGATGTTTGGTCAACCATTATTCCTTGTGTTCCTGTGAAAGTGTCTTTCAGTGAGATTAACATTTAAATCAGTAGACTCTGAGTAGAGCAGACTGCCCTCGATGGTATGTATGGGTGGCCCTCCATCCAGTTAGGGCCTGAACATAACAAAAGGACCAGCCTCGCCCAAGACCTAGCCTACTTTCATGGGCAAAGCTGGGAGTTCAGGTCTCCAGCAGACTGTCTTTGAACTGGAACTGAGGATCAGCTCTTCTGAGTCTCCAGCCTGCCCGTCTTTTGCCTCTCTTGGTCTCCAGACTGGAACTAAAGTACAATTCTCCTGAGTCTCCAGTCTGGTTGACTACCCTATAGATTTTGGACTTGCCAGCCTCCATAATCCTGTGAGCCAATTCCTTATAATAGATCTTTTTCTCTCTGTATATGCATATCCTACTAGTTCTATTTCTCTGGGAAATCCTAATACAGGGAAGTTATTTAATTCTCATCTATGTTCAATCATAGTCTTTGACTATGAGGAAATAAGACAACATATTTCTGTCACGTGATTAAGAGAGATGCCATTGGCTGTAACCCAAAAGCAAACTGTTGGTTCTATTCTAAAGGTCACATATATTTTACTGCCTTTGTAAAAAATTTTCCCTTCATTCTTTTTCCTTTAAAGTCATTTTCTCAGATTTCTTCTTTGTTTTAGAACATGAATTTAACTCATTTCCAGAGCTAATATATTAGGTTTATATTTTAAGATTCAGAATAAATTATCTGCCATGTAGGATCAATCTTTACATCTAGGATAGCAGTTCTCAAACCCATCTTTGTAACAATTCTGGATAGCATAACAAACACCTGAAAGATT
The DNA here is from genome assembly GCF_006229205.1 of Suricata suricatta. Lineage (NCBI taxonomy): Eukaryota > Metazoa > Chordata > Mammalia > Carnivora > Herpestidae > Suricata > Suricata suricatta. The sequence goes on along the minus strand of NC_043701.1, from coordinate 65,411,420 downwards.
AACATACAAAACTGTACTTCAGTCGTCAAGGGTCTTTCCCATTTCAGTTTGAAACTACTACTTTACACCAATTTTCTTTTCCTTTTTCTTTAAGATTTTACGTTTAAGTAATCTCTACACTCAACATATAGTAACCCTGAGATGAAGAGTCAACATGCTCCACTGACTGAGCCAGCCAGTTGCCCCAACTTTATGCCAGTCTTCAAATAGATCACTCAAGGGGCACCTGGGTGGCTCAGTCGGTTAAGCATCCAACTCTTGGTTTTGGCTCAGGTCATGGTCTCATGGTTCCTGAGTTCAAGCACTACATTGGGCTCTGTCTAAGTGTGTAGAGCCTGCTTGGGCTTCTCTCCCTCCCTCTCTCTCTAATAAATAAAAGTTAAAAAAAAATAGATCACTCTAAGCACAGTTAAGTTACTGTTTACTCTTTTTTTTAATGTTTATTTTTGAGAGAGAGAGAGAGAGGAAGGGCAGAGAAGATGGAGACACAGAATCCAAAGCAGGCTCCAGGCTCTGAGTTGTCTGCACAAAACCCGACAAGGGGCTTGAACCGACTGTGAGATCATGACCTGATATGAATTCGGATGCTTAACTGACTGAGCCACCCAGGCTCCCCTGTTTATACTCTTATATACAGAAACACTTATTATCAGTTTATATACAAAGACTAACACAAAATTAACATAATAAGTTACTAGGAAAAATTACCATTTATGATAAGTCATTTTCAAAGCTAAATGAGAGATGTATAAAAACAAACATTATTATTAATTTTTATTTATTATAATTAAGTGTCGATTTATGTGGAAATATTGAATGCTTGGCTTATATAAAATTGGTTTCATTCTGTATTATAATTATTCATCAGTCTAGCATCCCAATTTTCTGATTACATAATATGTATATAAAGAGGTACTTACACAAGAAATTTTAAATGGTGCAAATGTTATAGGGTCTTCTCCATACAAAGGCCAATAGCGTTCACATTTTTTCTGTTGTTCAAAAAAAAAAAAAAAACAGCAGTAAGTAATCTATATGGTAGTTTTTCTGGAACTTTTACAAATATTTTGTGCCCTATTACTCAGCTTGTTGCTCTTTCCAGAAAATAGAGAAAGTGACATCAGATTAAAAAATGTTTAACTATGGTATCACATTAGGACAAGGAAAATTTAAATCACCACATAATTCGTTTTCTAATTTGATGTGTGTGCATAATTATAGAAGGTAACACTTAAGTTTTACTTAATACTTATTCTCTGTAAATATATTAGCACCTCCAACATTCAAGACTTTGGAATTGATGCTGAAGGAGATCACAATGGTTTTAAAATTAATTTCACTTGGACAGACTATAAAAACACCAATGTTAAAAACTTCAGATTAAGAATTTTGTTCTCTTTGCTTCTGATGATAGTATGACAAAAACCAAAAAAAATGTAGTGATATTATCTGACAGAGAAATCAGAATATTCAAGCTATAAATTGATAATAAAAACTATTTTACTGAATTCATTCTCATTTGCTCAATTTTATTCCTATTTTAAATTATGTCTCTATTTCAGTCCATAAATAGTGTTCTACTTACAACACCATTAAACATCTGAAGACTAAGTAATAATATGGTATCTATTAAGTGTATCATAAAACATAAAATGAAGAAAAAGTTTATGTGCTTTTTAGATATTATTATGTTCCTTTTATCAAATAAAACCAATATCAGAATACAAAAAAGCAGCAGCTACTTGAACTACTTAGACTCAGAATATAATAAAGAACCAGGAACATATGCCCCTAGAAATGAAGTGATGAAAAGGACAGTAAGTATTAACAGGTATACATACCCTTCCCATCTCAAACTCTCGACAGGCCATGACAATGATCTAAAAAGAAGTGGGGGATAGGATGAGATGAAGAATGTATCAGGTAAACACAATTTTACTTTTTAAATAAAATACAAATTCCAAAAATTACTTTTTATTCCAAACAAAATTCTACCTGGTCTGTCAAAATAAGTAGTTTAAAAAAAATTTTTTTTAAATTATCTATTTATCTTTGAGAGAAAGAGACAGATGGCAAGCAGGGGGAGGGTGGAGAGAGAGGGAGACAAAAATCTAAAGTAGGCTCCAGGCTCCGAGCTGTCAGCACAGAGCCCAACCTGGGGCTCGAACCCGTGGACCACGAGATCATGAACTGAGCCAACGTCTGGCACTTAACTGACTCAGACACCCAGGTGCCCCTCAAAATTAAGTAGTTTTAACACTGTAAGTATGCATTAAAGCAATGTTCAAAATCACACCTTCTAAACAAGGGATAACTATATAGCAACAAATTAAATTGGCTTCAATTAATATATATGAATTAAATTTTAGGACTTTTATAGATCTACCTCTGACTTTTGATATTAAAATACCACTTTTAGGTTATTTACCCAATCAAAGAGCACCATGAAATATTTTAAATACATTTAATAAAATTAACTGAAGGTTGAATGTAATTAATGTCTTTAAACATAAAGGTTACTAGAATTGCTTCCCCATCCCAACATTTGAAAATGTTTCAAACATACAGCAAAGTTGAAATAATCTTACAGTAAATACTGTATAGCCACCATCTATATTCTACCATTAACATTTCACTGTACTTATTCTATCACATAGCTATCCCTCTATCGATGAATCTTAGTTGGTAGCTTTATTAGTTACTGACTCAAGAAAAGAATGAAAGTATTGTCACACTCTCTTCTTAAAACATATTTCGACTAATTGGTGAGAATTGAATGAGACATCATAGACTTCAGTTTCTGTCTTTTTAGTAAACATAGCAAATAACACATCATTATGGCTAAAAGGTCTCCTCATTCCTTATTTAGTAAAATATCCTATGTCATTACATGTAATACTTCTCAAAAAATAGATTATGAAAAGTAAGTTACTTACTACAACATTGTACTCCCATATCATCCTCCAAAAATCTATTACTGTATTTGCTAAAGGTCCTTGGGTTGCCACATACGCTTTTGGTCCATAAACACCCTAAAATAGTTAAAAAGTATTTCCAAATAATTTTAGCATATAAAAGCATGACAAATTTATTCATTTCAGCTTTTTGTGAAATACTATTTTTGTGTATGTATTAGACCTGGCACACAGAATTAATAATTAAACTGTTCTATACTAATTTACAAACTATTATTTACCTCTCTCTTCAAAAAATACCCCAATACACAGTCCACAAAGCTAACTGTACAGAAACATAAAAAGCATGCTTTGATTCTAAAAATAAGACTAAAACTACCTAATAGGTCTTTCTTAGCTAGTTTCTTCTGTAGATACATTCAATTATCTACTCAACTTACAAGGTTTATTGGGTTCCTATTATATATATATATATATATATATATATATATATATATATAACAACAAACCTGGGAATATACCAAGTAAAACAGGGGCCAAAACACTAAAGTAGCACATAGTTGAATCACACAATAAATCAGTGTTACTAAGTGGAATTAAAAACTAGAACTTCTTTGTTTTTAAAGATTTTATATTTAAATAACCTCTACACTCAACGTAGGGCTTGAACTTAGAACCCTGAGATCAAGAGTTGGATGCTCTACCAACTGAGCCAGCCAGGTGCCCTGGAAAACTAGAATTTTATCAAATGTCCTTATAAAAGAGTATCAACCTAACAACATCTGAAACAGCAAACCACCTACAGATTAGTTTTTATTTAACCTCTTTGTTTTGGGTTTTGCCATAATTTTAATAAAACTGATTTGGGGGGGGAAAGTTTTTATTTGAAACCATGACAGTTTAATGTTGACACAGGTAATAATAAATTTACCATATAACTCATACCATCTTCATATTTTGGTCAACGAAATGTTTTTAATATCTATAAATATTAAATATAAAATAAGTGATTATTATATGGTCATTCAAAAACAAAGAATAACTAACTGAACAAAGTAGTCTTTTGTTAAATCAAGTATCAGTTTGCATTTTTTAAAATTTACTTATTTTGAGAGGGAGGAAGGGCAGAGAAAGACAGAATTCCAAGCAGGCTCCACCGTGTTAGCACAGAGCCAAACACAGGGCTAGAACTCATGAAAGAACTAAACTGTGAGATCATGACCCAAGCCTCTCAAGTAGCAGTTTCAACTGGTCTATTGACAGCTAAGTAAGAACCTGACTGTGTTTGATCTAAGAGTATCCAAAAAAGGTTATCTACATAAAGATTGTATTTAATTTTTTAAATTTTATTTAAATCCAAGTTAGTTAACATATAGTATAATAATTATTTCAGGAGTGAAATTTAGTGGTTCATCACTTACCTAACATCCTGTGCTTGTCCCTGTGCCCATCACCCATTTAGTCCATCTCCTCCAACTGCAATCCCCTACCAGCAACCCTCAGTTGTTCTCTGTATTTAAACGTCTAATGATTTGCCTCCATCTCTGTTTTTGTAAGACTGTATGTAATCTTGTATTCACTTCTATTACTACTTGAAACATAAAGACAATTGCCAAAAGGTTGTAATCTAAGTTTATATTCTAAAACTTTAAATCAGTATTACCCAGTAATTCTTAGCCTTGATAATTTATCGTAAGAAATTACTCAAAAGAGTAACAGTGGTCACCACAACATTACTATCAAGAAAAATTGGAAAGAACCTATATAGTTCAGCAACAGAGAATGACCATGTATGTACATTTGTGTACATAAATTCAAAGTGATGATGGAAAAGATGATTTACCAACTGGTAAACTGTTTATAAGCCTTCAATATAAAAAAAGAAACAAAAAAACCCCATCTCAACTTTCATGAAACTAAGCAAAACTGTAACTTTATGAATATTAGAAGGAAATCACCCAGAAGTGTGATTTTTTTTCCTTCTTTTTTTTTTTACTATTGGTATCGTATTTAGGCAATTTAAAAAATTTTAATAAAAATATTATGCAGGAAGACATTAAATAGGGCAGAGAAACACCATTTGAAGTTAATACATACCTTAATAAAATTTGCATTGATATAGTCTGAATCTTGAGAAGGAGTCTTTAAAGTCAACTTAACTCGGCTGTGATCAACTATAAGGGAAAAAAAAGGATTTCATAAATTATGTCCCGTTGGTAGACAGGTGTTTTCTAATAAGCCACAGGTAAGATTAAATAATTCAAAATATTTTCTCTAAAAAACAATTAATGAAAATTGACTCCAGATACCAGCAGGTAATTTCTAACATGATATTTATAGAAAATAAGTCTCTAAGAACAAAAACCTGATGATGTAAAGGTGTGTTTAAAAGTTGTAATCAGAATTATCTCAGGAACTTTTTTAAAATACAAATTCCTGGGCATCCTCCTAGATTTGCTAGACAAGAGCCTGGGTTGAAGCCTCTGCAGTTTTTAACAAGCATATTAGGTAGTGAACACTAACCACTGATGTACAAACTAATTCGCCAAAATTCTTATTAGGAAATGTAGCTTTCATACTTCACAAGAAATTACAAGAATTAACTATGACAAATAAATGAATTACGATGATGCATAAAAAGTGCTCCAAGGGTGCCGGGTGGCTTAGTCAGTTAAGTGTCTGACTTTGGCTCAGGTCATGATCTCACAGTTTGTAGGTATGAGCCCAGCATTGGGCTCTGTGCTGACAACTTAGCCTGGAGTTTGCTTTGGATTCTGTGTCTCCCCTCTCCCTGTCTCTCCCCTACTCACACTCTCTCTCACAAAGGAGAACATTTTTAAAAATTAAATAAATATTGCTCAATACTGCAGTTGGCAATAGTATTTGTTATTAAGTAACGCCAACTTAAGGTAAAAAAAAGTTTACAAAGAAGTTCAAAAATGTAAATTTTATTACTTTTACAAAATTGCGATTTTATTTTTTTATAATTTTTTAGAGAGAGAAAGATCTATGAGCGGGGCAAAGGGAGAGAGAGAGAATCTTAAACAGGTTCCACACTCCACACAGAGCTAGACGCTAGATATCCAATCAAGAGTTGGACGCTCAACCAAGAGAGCTACTTCGGCGCCTCTGTCATTTCATTTTATTTTTTCATCTAATAATTTATTTATTTTTAAAATTTACATCCAAGTTAGTTAGCACATGGTACAACAATAAGTTCAGGAGTAGATTCCTTAATGCCCCTTACCCATTTAGCCTATCCCCGACTCCCACATTCCCTCCAGCATCCCTGTTTGTTCTCTACATTTAAGAGTCTCATGTTTTGTCCCCCTGCCTGTTTTTATATTATTTTTGCTTCCCTTCCTTTATGTTCATCTGTTTCGTATCTTAGAGTCTTCATAAGTGAAGTCATACGATATTTCTCTTTCTCTAATTTTGCTTAGCATAATGTTCTCCAGTTCCAGCCACGTAGTTGCAAATGGCAAAATTTCATTTTTTGATTGCTGAGTAATACTCCATTTGTGTGTGTGTGTGTGTATATATATATATAATATATATATATACACACACATATATATATACCACAGCTTCCTTATACATTCATCCATCAATGGACATTTGGGCTCTTTCCACACTTTGGGTATTGTCGATAGCACTGCTATAAAACATTGGGGTGCATGTGTCCCTTCGAAATAGCATAGCTGTATCCCTTGGATAAATACCCAGTAAAGCGACAGCTGGGTCATAGGATAATTCAACTTAAAAATTTTTGAGGAACCTCCATACTGTTTTGCAGAGAGGCTGCAACAGTTTGCATTCCCACCAGCAATGCAAAAGAGATCCTCTTTCTCCACATCCTCACGAAATCTGTTGTTGCCTGAGTTGTTAATGTTAGCCATTCTGCCAGGTGTGACGTGGTATCTCAATGTGGTTTTGATTTGTATCTGCCGGATGATGAGTGAGGGTGAGCATCATTTCCTGTGTCTATTGGCCATCGGGATGTCTTCTTTGGAGAAGTGTCTATTTCTTTTGCCCATTTCTTCACTGGATTGTCTTTAGGGTGCTGAGTTTGATGAATTCTCTAAAGATGTTGCATACTAACCTTTTATCTGATATGCTGTTTGTAAATATCTTCTCCCATTCTGTTGGCTGCCTTTTAGTTTTGCTGATTGTTTCCTTCGCTGTGCAGAAGCTTTTTATTTTGATGAAGTCCCAATAGTTCATTTTTGTTTTGCTTTCCCTTGCCTCCAAAATGTGTTGAATAAGAAGTTACTAAGGCCAAGGTCAAAGAGGTTTTTGCCTGCTTTCTCCTCTAGGATGGCTTCCAGTCTTACAGTTAGGTCTTTCATCCATTTTTATTATTTTTATTTATGTATGGTGTAAGAAAGTGATCCAGGTTCACTTTTCTGCCTGTTGCTGTCCAGTTTTCCCAGTACCACTAGCTGAAGAGACTTATTCCACTGGATATTCTTTCCTGCTTCATCAAAGACTAGTTAGTTGGCCATACATTTGTGGCCATTTCTGGGTTCTCTATTCTGTTCCATTGATCTGACAGTGTTTTTGTGCTGCAATTTTATTTTCTAAATAAAATATCTGATACATAAATAAAGTATCTAATCTTTTACTTTTACTAAATAAAGTATCTGATTTTTTTAAGTGAGATTTAAATGAGTGTCTTCCCAAAAAAGTCACTAAGATTCTTTTTTCCTTTCAAAAGTAATTTTTATGGATATACCTACATACTTAGAAAAACTATGCAAATGCATTCATAACATATAGATGTTCTGCATCTCACTTTTCAGTTAACTGTATATCATGGAACTCTTCCCAGAGCTAATACAGATCTATCTGACTCACTTAATATTATATGAAATTCATTATAAATAGATGTTTCATTATTTATTTTACCAGCTACACTATTGCTGGACCATTTTTTCCTATTAGAAACACTACCACAATGAACTCACTGCTAGCAGTGGTATAGGGTAAATTTCTAACAGAAGAAAATGCTATTGGTCTTCTAAAAGGTGTATACCAACTTACACAATTCAAATGCTATATGTGAGAGTGACTGGATGTTATACTTTTTAACAGTTGACATTCTAAAAAGTAAAAAAAAACATCAGACTTGTATTTCTTGCACTTTGCAAATGGTTGTACATTTTCATACAGTTAGTGGTTATATTTCTTTTACCATAAAATTCTTGTTTATATCCTCTGCATATTTTTACCTACATCTATGTTTTCCTGCTGAGGTATATGAAAAAGAAATATTAGTCTTTAGTACAGATAGTGCAAATAGTTTTGTTCTAGTTTGTGTTGATGCTCAAAAACTCTTCATTTAGAGGTGCCTGGGTAACTCAGTCTGTTGAATGTCTGACTCTTGCTTTCAGCTCAGGTCATGATCCCAAGTTGTAGGATCAAGCTCTGCTACCAACTCTACACTGGGCTCTGTGTTGGGCATGGAGCCTGCTTAAGATTTTCTCTCTCTCTTCTTCTGCCCCTCGCCCCAGTTCACATTCTCTCTTTTTAAAAAAACAAGCAACCAAGTAAACAGCACCCTTTTTGTTTATAACTAATTTTAGTTAAAGAAAAATTGCTAAAATTGTACAGAAAATCCCCAAAATATCCCTCAGTCAGCTTCCCTTATTGTTAATATCTTACATAACTATCATAGTTATCAAGATCAGAAAATTAAGTGTCACACAACTAGTAATTAAACAGACTGCATACAAATTTCACCAATTAAAAAGTTTTTTTCTCTTTTTCTAGGATCCCACATTTAGTTGCTACTTCTCCTAACTTTCTTCCAATCTAGAATAGTTCCTTTGACTCATTTTTTTCTTATGATTAGAATGAGGTTATGCATTTTTGGCAAGAACATCAGAGAACGATGATGTGTCCTTCTCAGCAAGAAGATACACAAAGGAGTTTATGATGTCAATGTCCTACTACTTGTGATATCAACCTTGGATACTTGGTTAATATGGTGTCACCTGGTTGTCTCCACTATCAAGTTAATGTCTTTCCATTTGTAGTAATAAATATTTGGGGGAAGGTACTTTGAGCCTATGAAATCCTGAAGTAGTAGGAATGCCTAGTATTCATGAGTCTCTAGATTAGAAAGAACCACAACATGTAATATGTAAAATGCCACCATCACATTATAGTCCGTCCTGATCCAGAGACAATGAAAATACAAAAAGACAAATACAAAAATGGTAACAAGATATGAATAAGACTTAACAAACTCTTAAAAATCAGCTAATGAATAATTTGTCAAGGACTTAAATTTTATGCATCAGTACTAAAAGGCCCAGTTCTGCTGATTTATTAATTTTTGGTGAAATCTTTGGACATCTGTAGAAAGAGATATCTAAAAAAGACATACTAGCCTCCAGTCCAAATTATTTCTCTCTTTTCTATGATTCCAGAAAAGAGAATATGTTTATCAATGCTCTGTTTCTCATTCCATTTGATGTTCTGGTAAATGAGAATAGACTATTCAGTAGTTTGGATAATGACAATTACGTAACTAAACAATGCTTCCTCTCCCCATGTCTGCCAGTAATAAGGGGTCCCAATAAATTACCCTTAATCATGTGGCATATTAGCCTCTAGCCAAAGTATCTCAAACATAGGACTTTATATAATAATTGGTTTACCACTGGATCCTCAGTAAATGTGTCCAGGGACTGTGAATCCAAATGAGAACAGTGGCTCCCAAATGACAGTCAAGACTGGTTAAAGGCTGCTACATGCAAGCTTGTAATTTTTTTAAAAATACTCTATGATGGAAAATTTTATGCATATACAAAAATATAATAGTATAATGAATCCCCATATAGCAATTACCAAGTTTTAATAATTTCAATATTTTTTAAGTTTTTACTTAAATTCCAGCTAGTTAACATACAGTGTAAACTTAAATAATTTCAACAGTTGGGGCACCTGGGTGGCTCAGTCAAGTGTCTAACTCTTGATTTTGGCTCAGGTTATGATCTCACAGTTTGTGAGTTTGAGCCCCACATTGGGCTCTGTGCTGACAGTGCAGAGCCTGCTCGGGCTTCTTTCTCTCTCTCCCGCTCTCTCTCTCAAAATAAAATAAACCTAAAAAACAAATAATTTCAACATTTTGGTGATCTTATTTCATCTATCTCTAATCATATAACACTTAGGGGCTGGGGAAAGTTAGTTAAAATACAAAATTTCTAAGTACTATATTCTTCAGTAAGTTTGATTCAGGAAGTTCAAGATGGGGCAGAAAAATGGCTTATTTTAAACTCTAAAGCACAAGCAAACTTTGTAGTCAGTGCTTTATACTACACAATCATAGGATATATTGACAATTTTAAAAATCAACATTAGGTTGGTTAGATAACACATCATCATGTGTATCTTCAATTTTTCATGGTGCTCCCAGTAAGTATGAACATGTAGAGAACTTAAAGAATATTAAAGAAATGAAAACAAGCAATCCTCTCCATGGTTTGTTTTTTTGTTTTGGTTTGGTTTTTTTTTGCTGACTGCCTCTACAATCGCCCAACAATCCAATTCCAAACAGATAAAACCAAGACTGCCACACAGGAGGCTCCTTAAGCAGCAACTTTTTGTCCTCCCAAACAAACATCAACAACCCATGGCAACAAAAAGCAAAGTATTTGAATATTGTCACCTCCAAAGAAACTGGAATTTCCAACGAACTAAATATTAGGTTTTGGGGGAAGAAATAATCTTAATAATTAACATTATAATACACATACTACACCGATCCATCACTTCTAAAACCAGCTAGCAGCTTGGTTTTAGCCCTCTCAGCAAAGCACAGATCATTCTTGAAACAAAAGTATCTAGATATTTCTGAACTCTGAAACTGGCCTCAGTGTTCTAGTATAAAATAAATCAAATCTCCAAGACACCTCCAGAAAAACCTACATAAACTTTGAATAATAATGGAACTATGTTTAATGGATCAAAAGCAAAAATGTCTGGTCTTGCCACTTCAAGTCAACATTGTATTACAGGTTTTTAACTATTACAAGACAGCAAAAGAGACATTCAGATCAGAAAAAGGAAGTAGGAAATTGTCATTGTATGTAAATAAAATGACTCAGTATGTGAAAAATCCTAAAGCATCCACAAATAATTAATAAATTAATAAATGAGTTCAGGAAGGTCACTGGATTAAATGAATAGAAACTATATTTCCATGTGCTAGTAATAAAGAACCTGAAAATATTTCATTCAGATAGAAGAATTTAAAAAGTAAATGTAAGACTTATACACTGAAAACCATAAAACATTGCTGAGAGAAAATAAAGATCTAAATAAATGGAGAGAGACACTTCATGTTCCTAGATTGGAAGAATCGGTATGATTTAAAATGGCAGTTCTCCTCAAAGTGATCTATAGATTCAAACCAATCCTTATCAAAATCCCATTAGGATTTTTGGCAGAAATTGACAAGCTGGTCTTGCAATTTATAAGTAAGAACCAAAAGAACCAAACAAATTTTAAAAAGTAAGAACACAGTTGGAGGACTTCTTGCTTTTAAAACTTACTACAGAAAGCTACTGGAATGAAGACAGTATGACACCAGCTTAAGAATAAGATAGTGTAGGCATGTGTGCACCTACCTAATCTCAGCTGGTCTGCTTGAGGCCCCCTGAGCACTGACCCTAGTCCCCTGCACAGTACCATTTCTTCTCCAACAAGATGAAAAAGAACTATCACGAACCAGGAGAATCTCACCAAAATGCAAGCACAAGTGCGTATTGGTGGGAAAGGAAGTGCTTGCTGAAAGAAGGTAGTTCATAGAATGACTACAGCATACGGCAGATGATAAAATTTCAGTTCTCCTTAAAGAAGTTAGAGGTAAACAATATCTCTGGTATTGACGCGTCTATATTCACAAACCAAGGAAGAATGATCCACTTTAACAACCCTCCAGTTCAGGCATCTCTGGCAGCAAACACTTTCACCATTATAAGCCATACTGGGACAAAGCAGCTTAGAACAACTTGGTGCAGACAGTCTGACTAGTTTAGGGAGACTGGCTGAAGCTCTGCCCAAACAATCTGTGGATGGGAAAGCCCGGCTCCCTACCAAAGGGGATGGTGGTGATGAAGTTCCAGATCGGGTGAAGAACTTCAATGAAGCTTTCAAGAATGAAGCAGACTGGATTGAGTCAACTTCTGAAGAAGATAAAACTTGAAGAAGGTACTGGGAGCTGCTATTGCCCCTTGGACACTGCAGCTCTTTTCACTGTTTGCTTATACAGAATTCATTCTTTGCAGCTAATTAAGCTGAAGAAGCCTGGAAATAAAGTCTGAAACAAGGTTAATACAGTTCTTTGCCTACTAAAAAAACAATAATGATAATAGAAAAAAGAAGACAGTGTAGTAGAATTAAGGGTCCAGGAAAAAACCACACACCACCTTGTGTTTATGGTTTGGTACAAAGGTACCAAGGCAATTCAGTGGAGAAAAGGGTAGTCTTTTCAACAACTGGTATAAGAACAATCCTACATACACAGATTATTTCAAACAATTAACTGAAAATGGATTAAAGGCCTGAATGTTAGAGCTAAAGCTACAATACTTCTAGAATAAAAATAAGAAAACAAAAATTTTATGACCTTGACTTAGGCAGAATTCTTACTTAGATAAAAGTATCAAAAGCATGATCCATAAAACTGATAAGTTGGACTTCATCAAAATTAAAAGCTTGCATACTTTAAAAGATACCTTAAGAAAATGAAAAGACAAGTTATAAACTGGGTGAAAAAACTGAGAAACCATATACGTGAATAAAGACTTGTTATTTAGGACAACAGCTAAAGAACTTTAACAACTCAACAGAATAAAAAAAATCACATCTAACAAAAGTACAAATGATCTGAAAAGACTTTTCATCAGAGGATATACAAGTCACCAATAGAACATGAAAAGATGTTCAATTAGTCATTAGGGAAATGCAAATCAGAACTACAATGAGATACCTCTACACACCCAACTAGAATAACTATAATCAAAAAGACTGACAGTAAAAAGGAATGTGAAGAAACTGGAATGCTCATATGTTGCTGTTTAGAAAATAAAATGGTACACAGACACTTTAAAAAAGCAATTTAGCAGTTTTTTAAAAAGTTAAAAATAAGCTACCATAGCTCTAGAAATTCCATTCCTGGCTATCTACCCAAAAGAAAGCCATACGTCCACACAAAGATTTGTATGGAAATGTTCATGGTAGTATTATTCATAGTGTTCATCAACTGGTGAATGGATAAACAAAATGTGATATATCCATACAATGAAATATTACTGAACAATAAAAAGGAATGAACTCATATATGCTACAATATAGATGAATCTCAAAAACATGCTTAGTGAAAATAGCCAGACATAAAAAACTACATGCTGTAACTTATATTTGTATGAAATTTCCAGAATAGGAAAATCTAGAGACAGAAAGCATTAGTGGTGGCCTGGGACTAAAGGCTGCAAAGTGGCATAAATGATTATTTTAGGTTGATAGAAATGCTCTAAAACTTTATTATATTGATAACTCTAAAAATTTACTAAAAATAATTGAATTGTATATTTAAAGTGGGTAAATTTTATGGTGTATAAATTATACCTCAATAGGGCTGTTTTAAAAAATAACTGGTCTCCAAACACTGAACATGCCAAACATACAAAGGAAATTAACAACTTACATTATTTTTATGACAGTATATATACATCTCTAACTACAATTGCTTTTACTATAATTTTCCAAATTAAAATGATGAGAAATTTATTGACTTATCAAACCTTACACAATTTAAAAGGAAAAAAAGGCACTGTTAGTTTGACTCTACAGTGAATAAGACCTCAGGATCTCAACCTCAGCCTAGCACTCCTGACGTTCTGACCTTGAATACTACTTTGCTGTGGAGAGGCTGTGGTCTCTGTGTTATATAGGATGCAGCAGCAGCCTTAGCCTCTATCCACTAGATGCCAGTAGCAGCCTGCCCATTCCATATCCTAGTTGTGACAACCAAAATGTCTCCAGACTTACTAAATGTCTCTTTTAGGGGTAAAATCACCCTAGTCAAGAACCTGTGCTCTGGATATAAATTCTCACTGACTCTGTTAGCTGTGTGACAAGCTATTTAATCTACATCTCGTTTCCCATCTGCAAAGTGGCATATAATAATACCTACCTCAAAGTTTTGTGATTATGACAAATAATCCATTTATTACAGAAACTGACAATACAAATCACGGTTTCTATATTTTAGAGGGCCAGTTTAGAAGCGCACCACTGAACTTCCCCTGCTATCTCTATTTAAAATTGTAAAGCTTTCTATTCTCAGTTTTATCTACATGTCTATCCCCAATGTATTATCCTCAATACCACTAATCACCATATGACAGATCATGTATGTTATTTGTATTCACTGTCCATTACCTTGACTAGGATATAAATACCACAAGGGCAGGGATTATTGCGGTTTGTTTTCTACTGAATCCCTAGCATATAGTATATGTTCAAAGCTTTTTGTGGAATGAATGAATAAAATACAATATATGAAAATAGAAACCTAGAGATGTTTAAGACTCATTTCCCCAGATGACAGAAAATGTGTCTTTAAAAGAATGTGCACTAGGACTTCTGGGTGGTTTAGTCAGTTAAACATCTGACTTGGGCTCTTGCAGTTCATGAGTTCAAGCCCCGCATCAGGAGCCCAAGCCCACTTCAGGGGAACTTGAGCCCAGCTTCAGGCTCTGCATTCTCTCCCTCTCTCTCTGCCCCTCGCTCTATCTCAAAAATAAGTAAATAAAATAAAAATAGCATTCCTCTAAAAGACAGAGAGAGAGAGAGAGAGAGAGAGAGAGAGAATGTACATTAATTCCAGGGTACATTGAAAGTGATTGGGGTACCTGGGTGGCTCAGTCGGTTAAGTGTCTGACTCTGGATTTTGGCTCTGGTCATGATCTAGGGTTCATGGGATCGAGCCCTGAATCAAGCTGTGCCGGCAGCTTAGGACTCTTTCTCTCTCCCTCTCTCTGCCCCTACCCTGCTTGTACTCTCTTTCTCTCTCTTAAAATAAATATTAAAAAAAAGAAAGAAAGAAAGAAAAAAGAGTACCTCAAGATTATCCTGCTTCATAAAAACAACTGTCCAGAAACCCATACCATCCACCATTCTGAAGAAGACTGGTAAGAAAGTAGAGTGTATTTTCCAAAGACTTAATGAGTAGTTACTACGTGCTAGGTACAGTCCTAAGCATTTTAACATGTATTAATGTATCTAATGATCAAAACAATCATAAAAAGTATAATAATTTTAATCTCTCTTTTGCAGATGGAGGGAAAAGGCACAACGAGGATGAGTCCAAAGTCATATATTTTTTTTTTTAATTTTTTCGGTGCTCGCTTCGGCAGCACCATACACTAAAAAATTTTTTAGGTTTATTTATTTTGAGAGACACAGAAACAGTGTGAATGGGGGAGGGACACAGAGAGAGGGAGAGAAAGAGAGAATCCCAAGCAGGCTTTGCTCTGCCAGTGCAGTCTAATGTGGTGCTCGAACCCACAAAACTGAGTTCATGACCCGAGCAGAAAACAAGAATCAGACGCTAAACTGACTGAGCGACCGAGGTGCCCCCTGAAAGTCATATAAATAGCAGATGGTAGAAGCAAGATTTGAACTTCAGAGTCAAAACTCTTCACCACTATACTATATAAACTTGCCACTTAGTGATTTCTGCTAATACTGGCCACCCACAGATCCCATAGCTGAGAATACAGTTGAACAACAACAAGAAAAAGATGAAGGATTAAATTTATGCAAAGAAGACAGTGAGAAAGAGAGGGAAGGAGACAAGAGAGAGAAGAGGCTATTTGAAAGAAGGATATCATGGAAGAAAATTTCAGAAATAGGGGTTAGTCAATAACATCAAAATAATTAACAGAAAGGAGTAAATACTGCAAAACCAGCATGAAGAAAACCACCGAAAACTTTATCAAAGACATTTTAGAGAGAACAAGCTTTAAAATAAAATGACATTTTGTCAAGTATATCTCAATAAGGCTGGGGAAAATAAATTAAGAGTTGAGGGAATGGTGTCATGGAATGGAGCTATTTTAAGACAGTTGAAGGGAAATAGAAAGACTACTGGCAGCTTTAAGGGATAGCATGCATGATGTAAAGTTTTTATTCTATAAAAAAGGAACATATGTAAGTATGCGTGCTTTTAGAGTTAAAGGTATTCTGCCAAAAACCATGCTATTGAAGAGTCTAGTTATAATATTATCATAATATAATGCTAGCGGTCTAAGGTATACTCTCAAAGATACATATTTAGACTACTGAGAACAGCAGACATGCAGGCATGAACACCTTATGGTTCACTTTTTAATGCATAGCTAATATTCTCATTGTGAATAGACAATAGATAAGTGTTAATATTTTTAGCATTTTATAAAATTTATTCCATATACTTACTGAATTATCTATTTTATTTTAACAAAAGAACTTCTTTGAACAGGAGTCCACAAAAGATATTCATACTTAGACTTTTTTGTATTTAAAAGTAAGTTAGTATCAGAGTAACTGTGATGCTTTAATAAAAAAAGCCAACAACCAAAAGGAAGGAAGAACAAGAAGCACAATTACAAATTATTATCTTATAGTGTGCCTTACAAGAGAGGTACTAAATCCTTAATAATCAAACTCATTCGTAAGAATATAAGCTACAAGCTGCTGATTAACATTTCCATTTGCTCTATGAATGGCATTTCAAACTTACATGGCAGTATGTCCTTATATCTGTTCTTTTTAACATTTTCTTCTTTTTCTCCAGTGGCTGTAGGATAAATCTTTTCTGTTCTATATTTGGTAGACAATCTTCTTAATCGCTTAAAATATAAACAAAAAATTTAAGTTTATACAAATGTTAATATTTTCAAATTTTTAATGATTTACAAATAGCTCTTTATTGAATTTTGCTAATAATCAATTCTTTATAACTCATTTTCCTATTTTTCCAAGCTCATAGTTATTTCCCTATCCCTTAATAATTAATCCTATGGATAATTTTTTTATCCTAAGTGCAAACATAAGATTAATATTACAAATAGCATTCAGAGGGGACACTAAAATAAGCAAGCAATTTTGTTTAAAGAAATCATGAATAAGTTGAGTCAGAATATTTAACTCAGTCCTTAAGTAATTTTAGTGCTTAACTATGGGTCCCTAAAACCAAGTAAATAATGCCTAAAAGATTATGTACAAGTTTCTTTATTCCTTCCCTCAATAAACCTTGGGCACCCATGATGTGCCAGGCTCCTTCCAAGGCATAAGCTAATAATTACTTATAAGACACTACAAAACAAAGTTCTTTCATATTGAATTGGAAATGTCCAACAAAGACAAATTCTGCTTATTCACTGCATTACAGAAGTGGTTTGTGAGTTAGTGACAAATTCTTACCACATATGGCAGTAGGGATGTACTTTGGGCTGGAATATTTCTGCGTGTCAGTAATACACTTCCTGCTTTCAGAAGCACTGAAAGTCAGCATTGTGAATTGTTTAAATTCACTACTCAACTACACTGCTGAAGTTTAATTTCAAAGGAGCCTACTTTCTTCCAGGCATAAGACATATTGAAGGCATTTTAATTTTACTATTCAACAAATTATTGAATACAAATGAAATGAACAAAGTCTGGTAACATTTAACTTTTTCACCATTTCACTTTTGCAACTTGTGACGCTGATATTTAAGCAATGAAACAATCTAAATCCCAGACAGAACTTCAGATTCTTAATTTATTCTTGCTTTGATATACTTCAATACACAGCACCTGAAATAATCTTATAAATAGATAATTATACATAGAATAGTGAGTCTTCTGTTTCTTTGAAAAACTACTAAACTTTTATCATGGCAATTCTTAGAGACCTAAATCAGGAATACACACTTTTTTCAGTAAGATGAAAAGACTTACTAGGATCTTGTTCTGCACTGGCACAATGCTGAAGTTAAACTCCCCACATTTATGATGCTATTTTCTATGGTAATAAAGTTCCCAAAGTAAGTTAGGGGGAAAAATATATTTAAAAGTAAATGGGCTATTGGTGGGGGTGTGAGAAAACCAGAACTTCAATACAATGCTGGTAGAAGAGAACATTAACACAACCCCTACGGAGGGTAATTTGCAATTTCAAATACACATAACCCCTTAACTTAAGAACTGTACTTCTAAAAATTCACCCTCTAAAGGCACAGGTGAAATGACATATTATGTACAAAGTTATGTAGTACAGCATTGTTTAAAACAGCAAAAGACTATAATCAAAAAAGTTATTAATAGAGGACTGACTAAATATATTTATTTCATTTACACAAGTAAATATGATATGACTGAAAACCAGTAAGGAAGTTCTTTATATATAGTGATAGGGAAATACTTCAAAATACATATTAAATGCAAAAACATGAACACAATAGCGTGTAATATACTAATGTTGGTGTTAAGAATAAAAATATATTTGCATTTCTTTGTACATGTGCATAAAGTATCTCTAGAATAGAAACTATTAACAAGATTGTTGTCTATGTCGAAGAGAAATGAATAGCTATACGAAATGGATGAGAAAGAAACATGGCTATATGCCATTTCATACTTATTAGATTATATGAAAGTATTGCCGATGCAAAAAATTAAATGTTAAAGGGTGCCTGATTGGCTCAGTCAGAGGAATATGAGACTCTTGATCTCAGGGTCATCAGTTCAAGCCCCATGTTGGGAAATTATTTAAATAAATAAAACTTAAAACAATTTTTAAAATGCTGAAAATATTAAAGGAAAAACAGAAAAGATAGCACCATTTTCTTAATCCACATTAAAAAGATCTTCCCAGTTATGCACAATACATCTTACATATATAATTAGACTCTATAATTTTTTTGCTCAAAGATTTTAGTTTTTAGTTATTTATAGTATCTTAAAATGTTCCAAAATATTGTATGTGAATGTGATCTAGAGAAGGATATCAATTTAAGTATCTGCAGAAACACAGGGGTAAAAGGAATGTAACGTAGGTGAATGAACTTCTGGAATATCTCCTGCAATCACCCCAAGCATTTCTTTTCTTACATGATGAGTTATGTTATTGAGAAATGGGCAAAATAAATATTTTATGTGAAATGACTTCTTTTTTCATATAATAAAACAACACTTTTGTGTACAAACAAGTATCTCATTTTTATATATACAGTTTTCTTGAAGCCTACCACAGCATGGAATGGTTTCTACTTCAAGCTTCCAATGAAGAATGTCCCATTAAAATAAGTCTACAGGGGTGCCTGGGTGGCTCAGTTGGTTAAGCGTCTGACTTCGGCTCAGGACATGATCTCACAGTCTGTGGGTTCTAGCCCAGCATCAGGCTCTCTGCTGACAGCTTAGACCCTGGAGCCTGTTTCAGATTCTGTATGTGTGTGTCTCTCTCTCTGCCCCTCTCCAGCTTACACTCTTGTCTCCTTCTCTCTCAAAAATAAACATTAAAAAAAGTTAATTTAAAAAGATACCAAGGAGGGTCTTATTTCCTAACAACAACAAGAAGAGTCAGTTTTACAATTAGTTGCTTGAATAAAAATTCTGGATCTGCCACTTGCTAGCTGTATGACAACGAACTTAACCTGTCTCATCTTCTATACTGAGGATAATACCCACACTCAGAAAACAAGCCTCCAAATCTTATCCATCTTTTACATCCCAGCTCTATCAAAGTTTCTTATCTCTCTGATACAAAAAAGTCTTTCCCTTCTGAATTCTTTTTAGACTTTATATGCACTCTTAAAACACCATTTCCGTCTCTTTCTGATACAAATATAAAGAGAATATATCTTACTTCCCCTACTAAACTGTAGCCTCTGTGAGTTCAAGATTATAGTCAGATTGATATTTAATGCCCTGTACCCATAAAACATATTAAATGCTTATATGTTAAATAAATTAAATTTAGAATAAGATTTGAATGCTGGCCTAAGCAAAAAATTTTGTTCTTTTAATATATCTTAATTAATGTCTAAATAGTGCTTGAAAGAGAGATAGCACCAAACCTCATTTAACTATATGAAATGGAAGTATCTACAAATGCGATTTTATTTTAACTTCCTGACCACCAACTCCATTGTCTCTAGGTGAAATTAATTACTAGGAAATTAATTTTGAAACATGTTGTAAAATACTAAGGAAACTATTCATAAGTAGAGTGCATGAGACAGTGTGAAAATAGCATTAAGGAAAACACTAATAAAATAATTCATTCATTAAGTTTAACATAATTATTTAAAATAATCCTAAAACAACAAAGTACTTTGAATCATTGACTATCCTAATCGGGCAAAAATATAGCTAAATGGTATATTTACATAGGCTTATAAATGCTATACCCTGTGTTATGTTTTTTCTTTATGCACACAAAACTCAGAACTGTCTTAAAAGGCAAATCTGATCATTCAAATTTTAGTCCCTCACTTAAAAATCCTCCAGTGAGTCTATTAGCTCCAAGAGAAACTAACAATTCCTTATTTAATTATAACACATTTTGAATGCTGCCTGTCCAGTTTCCTAGATTCTTTTTATAGCATTCTATTGCTTAGAGTTTGATGCTTCAGCCATGTAGAATCACTTACCACCACGGTCACCACAAGCAACCCTTCACCCGTCAACATCACAGTTTGACAATTTTTACTCTTGCTGGTGAGTTAATAGTAGGACTCTGGCTAAAGTGTTATTTCCTTTGTGGAGCTTTCTCGAACCTTCCCTTAATGGCTCCTCAGCCTCCAGCACTGAGTAGTCAATAATACATTGCCCTATTACCACTTGTGAGATTCGATCTTGAATGTCTCATCCATTGAACTATACAACTAAAGGCAGAGACTGGACTATCTAAGTGGACTTTATAGACCAAGATCTAATGCAAATAACATTAAAAATGGGTCAATTCATTTCTTTATTGAGCTTTCTCAGATAAGTCATACAGATGTCTCTAATATCTTATAATTTTTAATGCAAACAAAAACCAAATTTAACACTCACTTTGTTTTAAAGTTCCAAATTATTTTCTCTTTCCTTCTTTCTTTTTTTTAAATTTAAGTTTATTTATTTTGAGAGAGACAGAAACAGTTTAAGTTGAGGAGGAGCAGAGAGAGAGGAAGAGAGAATCCCACTGTCAGGGTAGAGACTGATGCGGGCTTCAAACCCACTGAGCCATGAGACCACGTCTTGAGCTGAAACCAAGAGTTGAACACTTAACCAACTGAGTCACCCAGGTGCTCTTCTATTTCTTAAAACACAAAAATTTTATTTCCTTAATCCTAAATCAATAAACTTATTCCAAAATGCTTCTAAAAGTCACATGCAATATAACTATGCTCTTTTTAGATATTCATTTGTGTGTCAAGAATTGAGTTCCTTAACAAGGTAGAATGTTTTCTCTGTTTATCTAAGGCTTTAAGCTAATAGAATGTGTTGTGTGCTGTTTATCTGTCCAAACAGCTGTATACTAGACTGTCCACTGGAGGTCTCATGAGCATGTCCAAATAGCACTACCATTCAACAGTTGCTCAAGCCTAAAAGCTAGGAATCATCCTTGATTCCTTCATTTACCCTCTTCTACAAAACCCAATCCATCAGCAAGTTGTATTAGCTCCAGCTCTAAAATATATCTAGTTCTCTTCAGATTCAATGAACACTTAGAATTCAGAATATGTCTCAGAAAAGTATTAAACTTAATTGTTGGCTGGATTTTAAATCAGGACAATTAAGAAAACAATGGACACAAAGTAATAGAGCTAAAATGGAAATTAAGTTAACTGAAATTCTTTTGGAAATAAAATGGAATATAAAAAAATTGAATATTGGAACTCAAACTTCTTTTGCTATTATTACCAGGCCACATATTATGGTCCCAAATTCCTCAATGTCAACACTTAAAAAACAGTATGAGTTACAAACGATAGTAATTTTAGTAAATATGCACACAAGAATATACAAATTATAAAACTGTACTTTTAAAGTAAAATCAAAATGAAATTATCCTTTAAGTTTAGAGGTTACATTGTAACTAAATAGAAGAATACCTAACCCATAATATTGTAGTGCATTTGCCACTATTCTGAAAAATTTCTAAGGCAGTTATTGGAGAATCTATCTGAATTTTAAAAGGGAGGGAGCTTGGCACATAGTTGACACTCAATAAAAACTGTTAAATGAGTAGATTCATGTGGTTTTATACCTGAAATATTTAACTGTCCTGATACTACAGTTGTATGATCATTAAGTATTTTTTAACTCCAAATACAAAGTAACAGCAACGAGTAGTAAAATCAGGATTTTTCCACGAAAAGCAAACCATCTCTAACCAGCTTTTCTTAAATCTTTACAAACCTTTTTATACAAAAATATGTATATCACTAACAGCTGTTACAAGCAACTAAAACAACCAAAGGGTATTTAACTTAAACATCTGCAAGGTCTACCTTTAATTGTAAAATATACAACTCTGCCTTTCAAAATTCATCTTCCTATCTTTGCTCATTCTTTACCTGCTACTGTATAACAAACTAACTTGTCTGCCATTCTTTTTCAGACACATTTTGAAGTAAGGGCCAATCATATGGGTCCTTGAGTTACAAAAAGATTTTATTCTTTGTTCATGTTGATTTCAGTGCTTCAGTTATTTCCCTAGTAGTATATGCCAAACTTCTTGCTTTCTTCTAGATCACTACAGTAATTCTCTTGCTAAAACATTTTCTGAGACTACTCCTGGTACCAACCTCCATCTTCTACTTCTCCCAAATTGCTTCATTACTACCCATAGCCCTTTATATACACGTCTAATCTAGGATACAGCACAATGTACAAGTTACTTATATATGCACATACACCATCAGAACATGGATTCCCTGAAAATGTACACCCTACCTTCTTATTCTATTAATACTTGCTACTAACAGCATAACCTATTACAAATAATAGTGAGTAATTTAGGCCTTCTCCAGTGTTAATGTTCAGAGAAAATGAATACAAATTAGAACTGACCAGTATACTTAAGAAACAAGTTTCTCAGGACACCTGGGTGGCTCAGTCAGTTAAGCATCCGGCTTGGGCTCAGGTCATGATCTCATGGATCATGGGTTCAAGCCCCACGTTGGGCTCTGTGCTGACAGCTAGCTCAGAGCCTGGAGCCTGCATCAGATTCTGTATCTCCCTCTCTCTCTGACCCTCCCCTGCTTGCGCTGTCTCTGGCTCTCAAAAATAAATTAAAAAAAAACATTAAAAACAAACAAACAAATTTCTCTGCCTTCTTACACTTCATTACCACTTCACAATGGCACAGCTTTGAGTCAGAGAAGCTAGGGTTCAATTCCTATTTCCATCAACTACTAGGAAGGAGAACTCCTCAACGTAGCACAATCCTTTCTTAAAGGGGTAAGCAATAGACCCTAATTCTGAGAACTTGTTTTAAATTAAACCTTTGCAGTACATACTTTATATTTAAAAATAATAATAAGGCAAAGCATAAAAACTAAAAGATAAAAGGTTATTAAAAACTCACAATAGTCTATAATCATTTTTTGTACAGCCTAGACAATAAGCAAATACTTTGCTTAAAGGAAAAGCTCCTGCTCTTGGGTCAGAAGAGAAAATAACAGTGCTTTCTTAAGACCAAAATAAGTTAGGAGGATATAATTCAAGGTTATCCTCTTTCCACCTCCAAATTATATTCTTATGGAAATAAAGTAGAATTCCATTTGAATGAAGAGGACAATAAAATTATTTTGTGATATATACTACTGTTATTGAAATGAAAATATTTAATACAACAAATGGAAAAGAGAAGTGTCCCCAGGTTTGATTATTTTGTTTTTACACACTGGTTCTTACCTTTTGTTTCATTCCTTCCTCAATCATCCTGTATCTAATGATCCTCTAACCATTTAACCCATGAAACTGTTGGGTCCAGATTTTACAGGTCAATCCCAAAGTATTTTGTTACACAGTCTCCACATATTGCTCAGAAATTCCAAAATTTGTGTATTAAACCTATGGCTCCTGACCATGCCACCCTTCATCTATCTGGGGATATGTCCTGATTTAAGAAAACACTGTCACTATAGTCCCCATTACCCTTTGGTTTACACTGGGAAATACTCTGCCAAGCCCAGACTCTTAGAATATTCCAAAGCAATCTATCACCAATCTCATTATTTAGTAACATAGACTATGAACATACAGTAAAACTGAACACTGGGCTCCAGTTTTAACACATTAAGCTAAAATAATATCAACTGTCCAACTAAAAAATTAAAGAATACCCCCCAAATTAATAGCATGGTTACAGAATTCCTATTTATCTTTGCAAAAGCAAATACAGCACAGGAAGAGTCACCTTAGCAGTTTAAGATAATTCAATACGTATTTACCACTAAATGAAAATAAAATTTTTGTTAGGCTACACTGCCTCAAAGCCAAGGTCAACAGACCACAGTTTTAAAGAGAAACTGGCACTTCCTGGTGAACCATTAACTCTGAACCCCTTAAAATTTTCATTCTTCCCTTTACCACTTCTTCTGAAACGACTTTTATGAAGTCACCAAAAATATCCAAAAAACACCAAAATCTCAAAGACTCAGTTCCAATTAAGTATTTAACAAAGATGATCCCCCGCTTTTACAAATTCCTTTCTTAGATTCAGTGAAATCAGGGTCCCTTGATTCTCCTTTAACCCTACTAAATTACTCCTTTCTGGTTCCTCTGCTTCCCAAATCCTAAATGTTGTGTTCTCTTAAGGACCTGTTCTCTCCTCAGATTTCATCTTTAGTGAGGTAATTCCTTCCCTTTAACAATTACATTTATGAAAATCCCAAAATCTCTATTTCTATCCTGATTTTTCTCTTAGTTCTAGTTTCATATTCAAACTTCTTACTGAACATCCCCAAAGCAATTCAAACCCAACTAGATAAAAAGAAACCTACCTGACTTTTCAAAATGCTTCTATGTCTCTTTTTCTTTTCATAGCACGTCTGCCATCCTTACCTCTTCAGACTCAAGACTTAAGACCTCCTAGTAGTTTTGGGCTTTTCCCCCTCATCTACCCAACTTATTTCCTCTCATACCCCATCAATTTCAAATTCTGAAGAATTCACCTCAGTAAATATCTCCCAAACCTGGCCTTTACTTTCTAGGCCCACCACCAATGGAGACGGAAAGTTGTTTTAATAGAGGGTACAGGTAACTTAATTCTTTTTCCTTTAATTACTTTTCAATTAAAAATAAAAAGATTTAAGAAATCCTTTGAATGAGGGAAAAGAACAAACTTAGTGGGCATAACAAAATAAATACTATAATTAATATTATTTATGTAATAATTATTTTTTGGATGTGATAAACTGATTACATTAATATATGTCAAGGAGTAAAGGCAGAAGAAATCCATTTATTAAACCATGCATGTAAAGCACCCAACACAGCACCTAGCATAGAGCATGCCTTCAAATACAGAATAACTGAGGGACACCTGGGTGGCTCAGTTGAGTTAAGCATCTGACTTAGGCTCAGGTCATGATCTCATGGTTCGTGATTTCGAGCCCTGTTTTGGTCTCTGTGCTGACAGCTCAGAGCCTGTAGCCTGCTTTGGATTCTGTGTCTCCCTCTCTCTCTCTGCCTCGCCCTCGCTTGCACTCTGTCTCTCAAAAATGAATAAATGTTAAAAAAAAAAACTTGAATCCAGAAAAATGAGTATTTAAGATTTATTAATAGATGAGGAAATTAACAGATTTTCATTAGCTGCTTCAGATTGGTTGAATTTGATTCTAGCATTTAGACTTAATCCTAAAAGGCCAGACCACCCTACTAATGAGATACATGCACCCCAACTTACCAAGGGCATGATTTGATCTTCAAATATCTCTTTGTAATAATGACAGTGTTCCTCTTTCTTCCAATATGTAAAACCCAACAAAAATAATTTGTGTAATTCAATATCTTATATAAATATACAAACTTACAATATAGAGGAAATATATAACTAAAACTAACTTACAAATATAATCTAAATTTTAAGTTTAACTTTAAACTTTAACTTTTTGTAACTCTAACGTTTAAGTTTACTCATTTTGAGACAGAAAGAGAGAGAATACCAAACAGGCCCCGCACACACTGTCAATGCAGAGCCTGATGTGGGGCTCAAACTCACAAACTGTGTGATAGTCACCTGAGCCAGCCATAGTTAGACATTTAACCAACTGTACCACCCAAGCACCCCAGGTTTCTTAATGTTTTAAGAAAAAAATACAAAATAAGCAAAAATTTTAAATAAAAGATGCAATATTTTGACAGCTTTTGAAACTGTGGTCAAACTCACCAAAGAGAATATACTAATATAGTCTCCAGAAGAAACTTTACTGAGATAAGCAGAAGAAATGTCAACCTGTTTAACAGCCTTATGAGGAAAAATGATAAATAACTGAAACTTCAGCTGATTATAAGAACTATTAATTAAACTGGAAATATGATGCCACATAACTACCCTGCATAAGAGTTTTACTTTAAAAATGAATCACAAATTGTTTTATTATGATTGGTAACTTTTATAAGTTGATGCTTCTCTGTGCTAAAGGATATATACAAATATCTTGATATAAAGAACTTCCACAACTCAACAACAAAAAAAACCAAACACAATTAAAAATGGCAAAGCACTGGGTAGATACTTCTTCAAAAAAAATATACAAATAGCCAACATGAATGTGATTAGAGGCTCAGCATCACTAATCAGCAGAGAAATGCAAATCAAACATAATGACATTATCTCACACCCCATGCAATGGCTACTATCAAAAAAACAAGTGTCAAGGGACTGTGGAGAAACCGGAATCCTTGTGACTACTGGTGGACATGTAAAATGGTACAGCCATTAAGGAAAACAGTATGACAGACCCTCAAAAAATTCTAACTTGGAATTACCAGATGGTCCACAACTTCTACCTCTGGAGATATCCCCAAAAGAACTGCAAGCAGAGTCTTGAACAGATACACGTACACTCACGTTCATAGCATCATCTGATTCATGATAGCCGACAGGTAGAACAACCCAAATGTCCACTGATGGACAAATGGGTAAACAAAATGTGGTACACATCTACAATGGAATATTATTCGCCCTTAAAAGGGAAGGAAATTTCAACACGTGCTACAACATGGATGTACCTTTAGAACATTTTTCTAGTTGAAATAAGCCAGTTAGTTATAAAAAGACACTGTATGATTCTACTTAAATGAGGTACCTAGAGTAGTCAAAGTCTTAGAAATAAAAAGTGGATGGTGGTTGCCAGGGACAGGGAAAAGAAGAGAATGGGACTTCTGAGGACAGAGTTTTCATTTTGCTGTACACATTGGTTGCCCAACAATGTGAATGCACTTAACATTAGTGAACTGTACACTTATATATGGTTAAGATGTTAAGCTTTATATTTACATTTTACAATTTAAAAATTTTTTAATGTAAAGCAACCCTTTCTTACTTGCTTAAAAATTAAATGTCCAATCCAGTTATAGGAAGGGAATGAGCCAGTTGTGGGTAATGTCATTAAAGTATCTCAGATTACCAGGCCACACAACATTCATATAACATCAAGATAGCTCTGATGAATTATCAGGATTAAAAAAAAACAAATATACTTTTTCAGTTTGCTGACATTCAGTCATTCATAAAATAAATTTTCATTTACATTCATTTACATAAAAGTAAAGAGTAAGATTCAATTATCACCCTCATTAGGATGAATGATCTCACATCATTTTCTCCTAACCTATCCTATGTGCTAGGTTTTCTTTTAGGTACAACAAATATAGTGGTAAATAGGACAAAATCCCTACCTCATATAGCATGCATTTCAAAAGTATATCTTGGTTGTGTAGCATTTATCATTTCTGCATGTTATATCCATCATTTATTTACACGTTTTAGCCCATCCTTACCACAGCTGCTGCCAACCAAGATTAAAATTCCCTGTCTGTCAGAAATCATCTTTTATAGTTCTCTTTATTTCCCAAAAGTGCCTAGTGTCTTCCATGCACTATATATTAAATAAACATGGCAAGTCTTTAAAAAAAATTTTTAATGTTTAGTTCAGACAGAGAGACAGAGCGAGAGCAGGGAAGGGTCAGCGAGGGAGCGAGACACAGAATCCAAAGCAGGCTCCAGGCTCTGAGCTGTCAGCACAGAGCCTGATGTGGGGCTTGAAATCATGACCTGCAAGATCATGGTGTGAGCCAAAGTCAGATACTTAACCAACTGAGCCACCCCGGCACCCCAAGCATGGCAAGTCTTTTAGACATAATGGTAACTGATAACCACGTTCAGAACATCACATAGTCAATAAAATTGGCATTCTACTATCATAGTTATAATACATTTTGTTTATGAAATCAAGATAATATAGTCTGTATAACTGGAGATACACACTTAAACCCCTTTTATATAGTTCTTTATTACCTACAATGTCACCAAGGAAAGCTTTCAATCTTTTACCACCAGGAAAAAATGTGCAGTATAAATGAGTCACATAATACACACATTAAAAAAAACCGATCAATATATCCTTAGAGATGAGATACATGTGTATGCATATATATGCCTTATAATATATATATAATTTAAACATGTAATATATTCAACATTTTAAAATATATACATGCAATCTTTACAGATGCAAAAACATTCAAACCATACTGAAAAGTTGTATCATGGATTCCCAAGATGATCCTCAGATTCAGTGATTCATAAGGAAGACTCATAGGACTATATACAATCATATTCACAGCTATGATTTATTATAGCTAAAGGATACAAAGCCAAAGCAGCCAAAGGAAAGATCCATAAGGCAAAGTCCAGAAGAAACTAGGGACAAGCTTTCAAGAGTCCTCTCCTAATACGATCACACAGGACCCACTTAATTCCTCCCGTAATGAGTTACGACAATACTTGTGAAATGTTGTCTTCCAGGGAAACTCATTAGAGATTTAGTCCCCTGTGTTTTTATTGAGGGCTAGTCACTGCCTTGCGCAGACTAAAATTCCAGATTCCCAAAAGCTAATCAGGTGTTCAGCATAAATCTTATATACGTACAATAAAGGTATGGTAAGCTACTCTTATCATGGGATGACAGGAACCCTCCCAAAGGTGTAAATTCCCAGAGATTAGCAAAGGACCAATCCTACAAGCATGCCATTCTAAGGATAGCAGTTTCAGGCTTGCCATGCTAAATCTATTATGCACACAATTAGAAAATAAAAAAGTAACTCCCCCTCCTCCATATTCCTCTCCTTCTAAGTAGTCAACCATGTTAAACTTCTTTATTAATAGATATTTTGTTTCCTGAAACTGCGACAATGAATATACTTGGATATACATTTTATGCACAGATGCAAATATTATAAAGATTCCTAGAGGCTGACATGCAGGGTCAGAATATATACATCAATTGTATTAGGAGAGGCCAAACTGCCTTCTGAAAAATATTTCACCAGTTTACCTTACTACCAACAGATCAAGAATGCCAGTTTTTATTATCTTGGCCAAAGTTGCTATTATCATTTCCCAAATTTGGTGGACTCTGGTGAACCCCCACAAAATTCAATGTTGATTAAATATTTCCCTTATTATTAGAGAGTCAGGTGACTTTTCCTCATGTTCAGTAATTATTTGCATTTTTCTTGCTAATTACCATTCATAACATATGCTCATTCTTCTATTAGAGTGTTTTATCAATATATAGAAGTTACTCATATTTTAGGTAATTCATCATATGATAAATGTGTTGGAAATATTTTTTCTAAATCTACATGCTTACCTTTTATATTACAGATTTTTTAATTAGGTCAAATATGATCTTTATTATTATATTTGTGCTTTAAATATGTCAAGA
The DNA here is from genome assembly GCF_006229205.1 of Suricata suricatta. NCBI lineage: Eukaryota > Metazoa > Chordata > Mammalia > Carnivora > Herpestidae > Suricata > Suricata suricatta. The sequence goes on along the minus strand of NC_043701.1, from coordinate 65,381,512 downwards.
GAAAAAGTATTCTAATTCAGAATCAGGTTTGCCCCTAAATGATATTTTCATCAGTCTGTTTACATCTGATGTAAATGACTCCAAGCAACTATTTATTACATTAAAAAAAATTTTACCCAAATATGGTAATTTTTGAACTTGCTTATTTTACAATAAAATGAAGAAAATAAATAAAAATAAAATAAAATGAAGAAATCTGATGATTCAGCTACTTTCTATATTACAAAAAAGCTTAGGCAAAGTGGTATTCTACTGCATTACTCTGTGAGGTGACAATTCTTAGGTATACAGGTAATTTCTAATAGAATGAGAACATAAGTGTGACTCAATACTACACCATCAAATTGATTTATGTGTAGTGTGGGTACACTGGCAACTTCTGGGGTGAAATTATTTTAGAGCATATCCCTTATAATCATATAACATTGATCTAATTGTAAGTCTTCTGCGACCAGAATATTTCATGAACAAAGACCAAATCTACTTTTATCTGTAGAAAACTGACTTAACAATCATTCTAAAAATTCACAGTATTTTAACCTATTCCTTATTTGTTGTCTTAGAAAATACTTACAACGTCACCAATCACTCTACAATATTAGCTATTTCTGTAGGTGCTATTTTTTTATTGCTCTTATTTAGTGCTGCTACTAACTGCTGTTCCCTAACATCTCTTTATTATTTTCACTCGCATTTGTTTGAATAGAGTTCCCAAGGTCCTCCCACTACAATTCACCTATCCTTCTGGATTCACTTTTAAAATCCTTTCTTGGGGTGCCTGGGTGGCTCAGTCAGTTGAGCATCCACCTTCGGCTAGGGTCATGATCTTGCGGTTCATGGGTTCGAGCCCCATGTCAGGCTCTGTGCTAACAGCCCAGAGCCTGGAGCCTATCTTCAGATTCTGTGTCTCTCTCTTTCTCTGCCCCTCCCCTGCTCATGCCAATAAACATTAAATTTTTTTTAATAAATAAATAAAATTCTTTCTTATAAAATATCCCATGACTGTCCTAACACTATGATTTTTCTCTTTTAGGAATCCTCACTGTACAAAAACGTGAATGTACTTAATGCCATTAAACTGTATACTTTTAAAAATGTTTAAAATGGTCAGGGTGATGTACATTTTACCATAGTAAAAACAGTTTCCAAAAGAAAAAAAAATCTTCCCAGCATTGTCCTGTAGTATTGTGCTCAGTTTTGCATTGGTTATTTGTGTATATCATTATTTCCCCATCTCTACAAAAAAGGAGCCTATTTATTTGCCTTACTTTTACATACTAAATTAGTGCTACACTCTACTTTGAATATAATTTTATGTTTCAATGAAATTGTTACATTGATAGGAGACTAAAAACATATGATCATATCACTGTCTCATTAAATATTAGTTATCAAAATATACACTAAATAGTAGAGTACTAAAGGCATATAAACATATCAATATGTTTTGACTGATAAGTTTGCAGAGATGAAGTCATCGTCACCTCCTCCTTCTGTATGTGATTAAAAATGGTTCAAAAAAAACCAAAACAAAACAAAACAAAAAAAAATGGTTCAAATGTGGGGCACCTGGGTGGATCAGTCAGTTAAGCATCTGGCTCTTGATTTCAGCTCAAGTCACAATCTCATGGTTCATATATAACGCCCTATGTCAGGCTCGGCGCTGGGGTACATAACCTACTTGGGATTCTCTCTCCCTCTCCCAAAATAAACTAATAAGCTTAAAAAAGAATTCCTTGTTAAGAGACATGGGGCACTAATTTTCAATCCATACTCAAGTGTATTTAAAGTAAAGGATTCCGACAAATAGTTGACAGCCAGCAGGTACGTTAGCAAATTCTCAGTGTCAGGCAAACATTTATTTCAAAGCTCTGCTAGTCCCTTTCTCAAATTAGGGATGCATGATCATGATGCTGGTGCCATCAATGACTGCACTGAAAGGGACAATAAAACATAATAGTGAACAGCATTAAGTTTTATAGTTGGAATAGTTCTGCCACTTACTACCCATGTGACCTTGAGCAAGTTCAGATTCCTCATCTGTAAAAACACAACTTGGATTAGTCTGAGAATCCAATGTAAAGGACCTGGTGACATTCACTGCAGAGATTATTATATAAATAAGATACAAAGCATTAAATATATATATATACACACACATCATTATTTGTGTTACCTGATAAACATACTTTACAAATATAATGATTAATTTATTTAACATAATTTACTAAGCACCTATCATACAGCCATTGGCTAAGTACCAAAGTATAAGGACAAGACAGACTGAGGCCACTGGATCTCAGAATCTCTGAATCTGAATCTCTGGCCACTGAAGTCCTTACAACCTAGTAATAGAAACAGAAAATAAATATATAATTGCAATATGATATGGTGAATTATACTTGAGATAGATGCAAAGTGCTATGGGAGCAAAAAGCAGAAAAGGTAAGTATATTATACCTTCATTTTGTCCAACCCTGCTAATTTCATCAACAGTTTTCTGGCATATCATAGGCAATGATGCGCCTTAAAAGGGGAAACTTCTGCATAGCATTACCTACTACTTGAGGTCTGCTGCTCCCACTGCTCTTACTATGCTGAAGGACAACTTTGCTCTTCTGTTTCCTCACCTATAAACAGGACATATCCTGCTCATTTGGTTGTAGTGAGAAGTATGAGTTCATTAAGCACAAACTGGAATCACCTGAACACTTGTAGGGCTTTAAAATCATTTCCCTGGGGCATCTGGGTGGCTCAGCTGGTTAAGCATCTGACCTCAGCTCAGGTCATGATCTTGCAGTTTGTGAGTTCGAGCCCCGCATCAGACTCTGTGCTGACAGCTCAGAGCCTGGAGCCTGTTTCAGAATCTGTATCTCCCTCTCTCTCCGCCCCTCCCTCACTCAGGCTGTCTCTCTCTGTCTCAAAAATAAACATTAAAAAAATTTAAATATTAAAAAAAATAAAAATAATTTCCCTGATTCCATAATCTGAACTTCAAGCCAGCTCTGGTTGCAGTGGACGACCATTTACTTTTGTGGTAGATAAAATGCCATGTAGACAGTAGCACAACAGTGGCAGCACAGAAAATAGAAATGAGTGAAGAAGGGTTAAATGAGGAGAGAACAATAAACAAAATCAACAGCTTAGCTTTTTGACTTCCCCAGTTTCTCTTTTCCCTGAAATGACTACAGGACGTTTACCTTTCAGGACAACTCCTATGTATGACAGGATTTCACAAATGGGGCAATGTTCCCACTGCTTTAAAAAATAAAATATTTTCTTTGGTATTAACAATGGCCAATAACTCCCTTGATATCTTTCATTTCAAAAAAAAAAAGTTTTAATGCAAATCTGTCATACCCTCTTCTCAGTGCTTTTAACAAGGTCACCCAGGACTCCTACTCACCAAATCCAGGTTTAAATTCAAATTCTCTTTGAAAATTCTCAGTCCATTTGGCCTCTACACTACTTTCCAGGTTCTGCTCCTAACTCTAGCAAGCACCGAGAGCTTATCCACCTCAGACACTTACGTTGTCTCTAATGTTCTGTATTCCTCTCTCTTTATTCTGTGTGTATGTGTGTGTGTGAGAGAGAGAGAGAAAGAAAGACAGCATGAGTAGGGGAGAAGTAGAGAGAGAAAGGGAGGACACAGGATCTGAAGTGGGCTCTGTGCCAACAGCAGAAAGCCCGACACAGGGCTCGAACTCACAAATTCTGAGGTCATGACCTGAGCCAAAGGCAGACACTTAACCATCTAAGTCACCTAGGTGCCCATATCAGTATATATTCTTTACCTCAGAAATCTCATCTTCTTCCATGAGTTCCATAATCACTCATATACACAAAAAATTACAGATCTAGAGGGCCAACCATGATATTGACCTGAGATCTAAACTCAGTACATCTACCACTGAACTCAGTAGCCAAAGCTTCAGATTCATCTTTCCTCCTGTATCCTCTATCTCATCGCTACCACTTAAGTGTCCAAGTTAGCTTAGATGACTTCTTCCTCACCTTCGAATATGACCAAGTCTTGTGAATGCTACCTCACAACTGCCTTCCAAATTCATCCCTTTTCAGTATCTTCAGGCCCTCCTGCTTCAACTACTGAAAAGCATTAGGTGGTCTCTCCTTCTGTCCTTACCCTTCTACATTTTATTCTCCACACAGCAGCCACATGATCCTGTTAAAGTTAACATCATACCTAAGAGTAAAACCCAAAAGTTTCTCATCTTACTTAGAGTAAAAGCCATTCTTTTTTTTTTTTATTAATGTTTATTTATTTATTCTGAGGGAGAGAGAGAAAGAGAGAGTGTGAGCAGGGAAGGGGCAGAGAGTGAAGGAGATAGAGAGTCTGTCAGCACAGAGCCCGACACAGGGCTGAAACTCACAAACTGTGAGATCATGACCTGGGCTGAAACCAAGAGTCAGATGCTTAACCAACTGAGCCACCCAGGTGCCTCCGAGTAAAAGCCATTCTTATAATGACCTACAAAAACCTGAATAGTCAGCAGTAACTTCCAACCCTACCACAAATCTACTTCTCTGTCACCTATTCTGCTCAAACACAGACTTCCTTCAACACTCTCAACTCAAGTCCACGGGACCGTAATGCTTTATCTGGAATGCTCTCCTTGCAGATAACCACATTTCAAGTTTTGGTTCAATGTCTTAACCACCTTTTGTAATAGTATCTCCTATACCTATCACAATGGTAGATTGATCCTATTGAAAATCTATTTTTCATCCTTCCATGTTTTAAAACCACATTTGACTCTGCAGTTCTTTCGACCTAAAAAATAAAATCTATTCCCCAACCCTGAGGTGGAAATGGCATTGTAACTGGCTTTGGTCAACAGAACGTGATGGAAGTGGTAGTCTGCCAGTTTCAAGGCTAGATAGGTCTTGTGTACTTTTTCCCCGCAATCACGCCTCTGCAACAGCCATGTGCCACAGCCGATGGCCTGCTGAAGAATGAGAAACATATGGGACAGTGCCAAACAATCCTAGTCATCTCAGCCACAGTCAGGCTAGACGTGCTGACAGCCAGCAAACCCTCAGAAACATGAATGTACCCAGTCAAGATCAGCAAAATTGCTTAGGTAACAACCAACAGCATGTAAAAAAAAAATATATATATATATTTATTTTATTTACTTATATATATATTTACTAGGTTATTTTCTCTTACCAACAGAATGTATGTTTCACAAGGAGTTGTAGTCTTCAGGGTCTAGTAATACCTAGTACACAGGAGGCATTCAATAAGTATTAAATGAATAAATAAAAATAAGCATGATGAGGTACGCCTGGGTGGTTCAGTTTGGTGAGGATCTGACTCTTGATTTTGGTTTAGGTCATGATCTCATGGTTCGTGGGTTCAAGCCCTACATAGGGCCCTGGATATATATATATATTTTTTTATTTTTTATTTTTTGAGAGAGAGAGAGAGAGAGAGAGAGAGAGAGAGGGAGAGTGCACACAAGCGCTCGCAAGGAGAAGGGAAGGGCAGGGGGAAGAGAGAGAGAATCTTAAGCAGGTTCCATGCTCAGCATGGAGCCCAACGCAAGACTCTATCCCATGACCCTGGGATCATGACCTGAGTCAAAATCAAGAGACGGATGCTCAAATGACTGAGCCACCCAAGTGCCCCAACAATATGTATTATTATATTCCACTCACTAAGGTTTTGTGGATGTGATACAACATTACTGCGATAATAGGTAACTGATATACTCTACTTTTTTCCCTCCTTACTATTTACTGGTCTCTGTAGCACTTAATATCTGACCTAGTTACATTTACATATTTACTAGGTTATTTTCTCTTACCAACAGAATGTATGTTTCACAAGGAGTTGTAGTCTTCAGAGTCTAGTAATACCAGTACACAGGAGGCATTCAATAAGTATTAAATGAATAAATAAAAATAAGCATGATGAGGTACACCTGGGTGGTTCAGTTTGGTGAGGATCTGACTCTTGATTTTGGTTTAGGTCATGATCTCATGGTTCGTGGGTTCAAGCCCTATATCAGGCCCTGTGTTGACAGCATGGAGCCTGCCTGGGATTCTGCCCCCCCCCCACTCTCTCTCTCTCTCTCTCTCTCTCTCTCTCTCTCTCTCTCTCTCTCTCTCTGCCTCTCCCCTACACATGCTCTCCCTCTCTCTCAAAATAAATAAGTAAATATTAAAAATAATAATAATTAGAAGAATGATTTAATAAACCATTTGGATCTATATATCCTTGTCAGGTATCTTTTTTTAAGGTATCTTTATTTATTTTGAAAGAGACAGAGACACCATAAGAGGGGAAGGGCAGCGAGAGAAGGAAAGAGAGAATGTTAAGTAGGCTCCCAGCTGTCAGCAAAGAGCCCGATGTGGGCCTTGAACTCATGAAACCATGAGATCATGACCTGAGCTGGAACCAAAAGTAGGATACTTAATCAACTGAGCAAACCAGGCACCCAGGTACCTTTTTAATCTAGGGAAGCTATTAAACTCAGAGCTAGTCTTTCAAATCACTATATCACAAAGTGTTAAAATCATGATTTTTACAAAATATCATAATTTTACTAAAAATGATACTTTGTCATTAGTAAATACTTTTAAATTTATGAATATTATTTGTATAGGCTTCATCTCATCCTAATTTTTAATATGTATTTTATAATAATAAATCATATATAGTTGTATAAGTAATATATAAAAGTTTATAAACTAATGAAACTATATCAAGCAGGTACACACTTAAAAACTTCTACTGTAATCAAACGTGTAGAGATCACTGGCTTAGAGGATAAAGTCAAAACTCCTAAGTTACTATCAATGACATCTTCAGATAATTACATTATACACATAATTTTTTCTCTATCATCCAAGAGAGTCCAAAAGAGCAAAAGAGCAAGGGTTTGCTTCCTCTTCACATTTAACTTACTTCTCACTTAACGCCCTTAATCACTCTCCATTCCAATCATTTATTTAGAATAACATCTGACACACATTATTCATATTCATAATTCTCACACTGCCAAACACTCCTGTTTTGTGGATAAGGAAACTCAGATTCAGAGTCATTTAAATAATTTCTTCAAAATTATATACATTAAAAATGGCTAAATTTAATCCAGATAGAAGTGTTGTGATCTCCAGCTGCTGAAATACCCAATATAACTTAACACCAGGCACTCAAATTGCTAAAATCAAACATATCATAAAGATATGCTACTTTTGTCTGGTCCTTTCTTTCTTGACATTTATTCATTGCTTCTTTAACTTCATATGATTAAATTCCCTCCCACTAGTATGAAAGATTATTTTTCTTCCCTTTTCCAGTTACAACATATCTTAAAGATAAAATACTGACAATTTATCTATTCAATCTTAAAAAAAATTTTTAAATAAAATTTTCTAACCCTTCATTAACAAGAAAAATAATAAGTGGTATTAATAATTCTGGTATATACTTAGATATGGCATAGTATTAGATACATCATAAATAATATATGGTATGCAGCCAATATAAAAACTGACAAGTAATAAAGTAATTAACAGAAAATTAAATGTATTGGTTAAATATTCATCCTATACTTCTAGTTTAGATTAAGTTGCATTTTCCAAAAATAAAAATAATCTGCTAGTCATCACAAGAATGTAGAGTCATGGGGGCACCTGGATGGCTCATTTGGTTAAGCATCTGACTCCAGATTTTAGCTCAGGTCATGACCACAAGGTTTCTGAGTTCAAGCCTGGCATCTACACTGATGTGCAGAGCCTGCATGGAATTTCTCTTCTCCCGCCACCTCTCCCCTGCTTCCTTGCATTCAGGTGCACTCTCTTTCAAAATAAGTAAATAAACTTTTTAAAAAGATTTAAGGGGTGCCTGGGGGGCTCAGTCTGTTAAGCATCCAACTTCGGATCAGGTCATGAGCTCAGTTTGTGGGTTCAAGCCCTGTGTGGGGTTCTGTGCTGCCAGCTCAGACCCTAGGGCCTGTTTCACATTCTGTGTCTCCCTCTCTCTCTGCCCCTTCCCCACTCACATTTTGTCTCTCTCCCCTTCAATTAAAAAAAAAAAAAAAACAGAGTTTAAAAAAAGATTGTAGAGTATAAGAAAATACTAATATTTTATTATTCTTTGGGACTCTACCAACATTAGAATAATCCATGTCACTATAGTCGGTTTTACAAGATTAGTAAGATTCTTTCTTATTTCTAAATATTCAGGAACTGGGCTCCATAGCTCAGGGGTTAGAGCACTGGTCTCGTAAATATTCAAGTATTCCATTATATTTCCCTTAGGAACTACCAGGGTAAAAAACAGAAAGTATGTTCCATGTTAGCCACTAGTAGAGGCAGAAACTAAAGAGATAGATACAAATGATGCTTCAACAATCAAGGCAAGGACTTAAAAAAAAAAAAGATAGTCAACAGTGCTGAATGTTAAAGAGGCATCAACAAAGATACACATTACTATAAAGAATCTACTGGGGGTCCAGAAGATCTGAGACAACCATAGTAAATGCAATTTCAGCAGAATGGTAGACCTTGAAATCAAAATACAATGGGGGTTAAAGGAACAAAGTGGCTGAGGAAGTAAAGCTAGCCTTTGCCTAACTGACTAATTACTCAATCAAGAAAGGAAATAATAGTTCCTATGAATGTTGACTTTCACAAACAAATTTTTTTCAAGTTTTTGAACTATTAAATGTTTTTTGTAAGTTTATTTATTTTTGACAGAGAGAGCACAAGCAGGGAAGGGACAGTTAGAGAAGGAGACACAGAATCCAAAGCAGGGTCTAGACTCTGGTCTGTCAGCATAGAGCCTAAGGCCGGTCTTGAACTCGCCACCTATGAGATCATGACCTGAGTTGAAGTTGGAGGCCCAATCAGCTGAGGCATCCAGGTACCCATTCTCTTTACTTTTCCTTAAAAAGACCAAAGCATATATTATATTAAGCATTAAAGCCATATTTCTCTTACTTTAATAATCTTCTGCTATCCATATTATAAATTAAGAAAAACTTTTTAAAGCATCTAATAATGCCAGTGAATAAGTTTAATGATAAATACTTGGACATACCCAGTTATTTCAGTTGCAGAATCCTATTACTGATATCCGTCTACTCTATGTTTTTCCTTGGCATTGTATAATCTATTTACAGTATTAAAAGTAAAGAATTACAGGGGCGCCTGGGTGGCTCAGTCGGTTGAGCCTCTGGCTTCGGCTCAGGTCAGATCTCACGTTCGTGGGTTCAAGCCCCGCGTCAGGCTCTGTGCTGACAGCTAGCTCAGAGCCTGGAGCCTGCTTCCAGCTCTGTGTCTCCTTCTCTCTCTGCCCCTCCCCCTCTCATGCTCTGTCTCTCTCTATCAAAAATAAATAAAACATAAAAAAAAATTTTTTTTAATTAATAAATAAAAGTAAAGAATTACAGTGGTGCCTTAGTGGCTCAGTCAGTAGATTACGTGACTCTTGACCTTGGGGTTGTGAGTTAAAGCTCCATGTTGAAGGTAGAGCTTATTTTTTTTTTAAAGTAAAGAATTACAAATACTAAGTATAAATTACAGAAAATTTCTCAATTACGCAGTACATCCTGATCTAGTTCTAAGACCCATTTCCAACACACATTAACAGATCTTAAACACAAATAGGTCGATGGACAATGTAGATAAAGAAAACTAGAGAAAGGGTAGCAGAAAAGCAGTGCAAAAGCAGACAGATACAAAGGACAGGCACAGTAACAAGGTAATACATCACAATACTTAATTTTTAAAGGACTCAGGATTAACGCCCTATAGATTTACTTTATTGATGCAAAATCCATTGTGAAGAAAATATATTAGTCTTTCAGATAGCGCTATATTTCAGCTATATATTCAGGGAACGAACAAAGAATGACTAGATACAATACTTCAATAAAATTGATCTTTCTAATAATATTTACTTGCAAGAAGGTAATGTTCTGGTTCCATATTTGAACACTTTTGAAAAACTACAATGTAAATTTTAGGTACCATAAATATGCAGCTTATAGACTATTTTAATTTTACAGTTTTCACACATACAAAAATTTGCCTTTTGTTTAATAAGTATTGTTATATGCAAAATAACACTCTACCAGAGCCAAAAGAATGTTCTCTCAAGTTATAATGACTCTTTTTTCCTTTTAAGTTTAAGAGAGAATACATATGGGGGCGAAGGGGCAGAGAGAGAGAGAGAGAGAGAGAGAGAGAGAGAGAGAGAGAGAGAGAGAGAGAGAGAGACTCTCAAGCAGTCTCCATGCTGTCAGTACAGAGCCTGAGGTGGACAATGAGATCATGACCTGAGCTGAAACTAAGAGTTGGACACTTAACCACCTGAGCCACCCTGTGCCCCTCAAGACATAACAACTCTGTATCTTTCTTTTTCCCTTCTCTGAAGCAAAGTGAGTAGTTTATTTGGGGCTGAAACCTTAATAAATTTTTCAGTTTTGCTTCAAGGATTTTTGTACTACTCTTTGCACTGCCTTCCTAGTTAGTGAACTATTACTCTCTTTTCATAGGAAAAGTCCCTTCCCTTCCATACATATGAATGAGCTCCCCACCTTCCTTGGTCAACTTACATAATATTCATCTCACTGGGAAGCTGAATGATTCTTGAAGTAATGTGAAAATGAGATATAGCAATTATAGTCATTCTGATCTCTTACCTTAAACTGAGATAAAGTGAATGAGATAGATTAGACACCAAAAGGAATGTCTTTATTCAGAATATGCAGCCCCAAATAGCAAAAGCCAAAATGCACAAAGAGAAAACAATAAAGCAGATGCATAAGAAACAAAGACAAGTATCCAAACAGTCATCTAGAGACAGAGAAACTATAATAAATCGTAGAATAAGGGGCTGTGAAGAGAAAAGGCAAGAAAAGAAGTGCCTAGCTTTATACATAGCTCTCCAATTCTTGGTTCTTGTAGTGTTCTGTTGCAATAATCTTTTTTTTTTTTCCACTTAAGCCAGTTCAGGAGTAGGCTGCAAATAAAAATCTATACTGACAAAGAATTTTTTTTAATGTTTACTTATCTTTGAGAAAGAGCGTGAGCAGGGAAGGGACAGAGAGAGGGAGACAGAATCTGAAGCAAGCTGTAGGCTCTGAGCTGTCAGCACAGAGCTGGACATGGGGCTCAAAGTCATAAACCATGTGATCATGACCTGAGCCAAAGTCTCATGCTTAACCTACTGAGTCAGCCAATAAATAATTTTTTTTTATGATTTTTAAAAAATGTTTATTTTTGAGAGAGCGCGCGCACCTGCAAGCAGGGGAAGGACAGAAAGAGAAGGACAGAGGATCCACAGCAGGCTCTGAGATGACAGCAGCAAGCCCAACCATCATGGGGCCCTGACTCACAAATCCGCAAGGTCATGACCTGAGTCAAAGTTAGACGCTCAACCCACTGAGCTGCCCAGGCGTCCCAACAAAGAATTTTTCTGTACTTCTCATACCCCACTTTTCTTTTTTTTATTGACTTTTCCTATAAATCGTAAGAATGCAATTGTTGGCCTAAGCAACATCATGTCGTAGAAAAAGCATCTGCTTTGATAATTGAGGACAAACTCAACTCTGCCAACTTCTAATGACAAAATCTGCATGAAGTTCTTTAATTTCTCCATTTCTAAGCAGGTTTAATGTTCCTTTTAACATCAAAGGGTCTATAACTTATGAGTAAATCCATTGTATATAACGTGGGAAGCAGGTATCCAGAAAAGCTACTCTTCACTGTTTTGTATCATGGGGTCTACAACTCCTTTCCTTTCTTACTTTGGTTCTGGTCCCAAATATGTAGTCTCAAACTCTTCAGAGATATCTTATGCAAAACTCAAATGTGTTAAAAAATCCAAACTAAGCAAGAGGCCAATCACTGAAAGGATAAGCCTAGTTCCTACAGACTTTTTTTGATGTAATTTTTTTACAGGGCACTTTTAACAGAAGCCAGTGAAAAATACTGATCTAAGCATCTAAGAATTATATAAACACGGTACTATTTTTTATATATGGGATAAAGTAAAATTACCATATTTGAGAATACTGACCATGTGTTTGAAACTCAGTTTTAAAAAGATTTTTCATACCAAATAATACATTGTAAGAATAAACAACTACACCATAATAAGACATCAAAATACTTCTCACAAAAACTTGCAGGGATGCAAAGCCTAACTTCATACTCATCTCATTCTCAGAATTTAAATTGTTCTCACTTTGGGAATCCCCTCTTATTATTTCAGTATACAGGCCTTGTTTATTTTATCCTTTGCCAGCCACTCTGTTCCTCTCATCTCAAACCCACAGTTCTCTGCTGCAAACGCCGTTAGTTTCCTATATCCGGAATGCCTTTTATGCCAGTCTACCTGACAAACAAGCAGATTTCGACTCTCGTGCCTCTTAGGTTTAAATCTTGAATACACTTCCATTAGAATAATATGACATCTTGAGTTACTATTGAGTACCTTCTGCATACTATGTTAGTAGCTTTACAGACCTATTATCTTGATCTTGGTCAATCTGGTAAGTAGTGCATCCACAATTTCCCTAGATAAACCTGCTTATAGCACAGCCAAGATAAAAATTGCTGTGTGGCTCCAAACCTTGTTATCTTTCTATTAGTCTGGAGCTTCTAAGGTTTTTGATACCCAAGACCCTTGAGAATCTAAGAGCTATGAACCCTCTCTAACACATCCCCAATAAGAACTTATACACAAAATATTATGTATAATTTGAGAGGATCCACAGACCCTGAAGCTCATCCAATGCCCCCAAGAAAACTTTTTGCTGCTTCTCACAAGTCTATTCATAGTTGGTAAACTTCTTGAGGAAAATGACTGTCCTATTTTCAATTGCTAATTCTAAACACAGGTCTTAGGGCATAGTGGGCACTTAAGGAATATCTTTTGTATGAATGGTAGATGGTAAGAACCAAGGAAGGATGATAGGGACACATTTTTGCATTCCTCCAGAGTCTACTCATGTTGTTAAATAGCTTTTCAAATGCAGATTATAATAAGAACACTTATTATAGGAAATATGGATATTAGCAAATATCCCAAAGCCTCTGAGAATAACATGATCCACGTTCCACATTCTCCAGGAAAAACTGAGAGACAAACTACTTATATATGCCATAAGCCAATTCATCACACTATTGTATTTTACAAATGGAAACAAGACTTTTGTGTATTTCAGAGGGAAGGAGATAATTGTCAAGGTTTGATTGCATGAATCTAAAAAATTTTTTAGAATTTAAAAGAATCTAAAATTTAAATGTAGTACAGGAAATACAAAATGTTGGGAGAAAAACTCAACTATCTGGATGAGACTTAGGGTCTTAAGGGTTAGACTAACTGTATATCATTGGACTTGCTTTGGATAAACCTTGAACTCAAATTTAATGCAAGGCTCTTTTCCATGACATTGAAAATTGAATTGACAGTAGAGATATCATTACAATGAAATATTTACAGTTAATATAACTGAGCTAAAATATTTATTCCAGCATGAGAATTAGTTAATTAATTTTTGCTTCTGAGTTCTGGGTGAACATAGTAAAGCCATCCTAAATTTTTAGTGTTTTGATCTTCAAAGTACTGGTCTATAACAAAAGTTTCCTAAGTAATGGAAAAAGTATGTTTAATAGTACAACCACAGAGAAGATCTCATTCATTTGGTGGGTATGCTCAAGGTGAAGAAATAGCTTATTCTAGAGGAAAGAGTATACATACTACAGAATATAGGAGTTTAATACTGCTCAGGTAATGTATGACTATGTTTAAAAGGCTCTGGAATGCCAAAGTATAAACTTTATCCTATTAGCTTGTGATTCTAAACTGGGGCAAAAGTTACAAAATTGGGGGAACAAGAGAAAGGGAAATTAGGAAGACCACATATAATTTCAGTTTGAAAATAAGCGGAGCTTGGATCTGATGCTTTGATTTGGCTTAGGCATCTAAAATTCTAATTATTTTAATGGTGATCAAAGGGAGCTTTGAGTTGTTTTTGAACTTACATTTTTTGATAATAAAAATAAAAACATGTTTCCAATATGGTCCCACATAAATGTGTTAATAAACAGAAATAAGCAGCAACACTGGGACTAAAATTCACATATCCTGATTTTACAACCAGTATGCTTTCTATTATTCCACAGATGCCAACACTTGAAAATGGTATTTTAGGAAAGTGAGTGTCCTATTTGGAATGGATTGGATGAGGCAAGAAACTAGAGGCACGAAGAGAACAGCTATTGCCGGAATCACTCTCAAATCACCCACAAGTTACAAGGATACCACTATTTTTGAATAAACACCAGTGACATGGTATGTGGATTTTATTAACGAAATCTAAAATCAAAAGTTAAAAGTAGATATTTTATTAAAATAAATATTCTATGATAATGTCCCCAAAGTAGGATTCATGGGGTAGGAGATACTAAGTGGTTACTTTAAGTGGCTCCCTGAATCCTTATCATACCAGACAGCAGCCAGAAAAAAATATGTACTGTACTATTTTTCAAATGTATGCAAAAGATACAATTAGTAAAATACTGTTTATCTAAATGTTTTCTTGAATTCAGTCTAGTATTTTATCTGATATTTTGTTTTTCAGTAGATAATGAAATACAACTACAGTTGTATAAGTACATCTTCATGCATATAAAGAGGAAAAGCAGTTCAAGCTCATCTAAGAGACAAGCTCTTCAGACTATCTGAAGAATCCACTTGAAGAATAAATCTCTGTCTTGTGATTTTTTTAATGTTTATTTACTTGGGGGAGGGAGAGGCAGAGAGAAGCAGGATCTATGTCTACAGCAGTGAGCCCAATGTGGTGCTTGGACTACAAACCATGAGATGGTGACCTGAGCCGTTAAGTCAGATGCTCAATGGACGGAGCTACCCAGGTGCCCCTCTCAGTCTTAGAATTTTAAGCTCACTACAATTTCTGCTCATGCAATGGCCATTAATGCCAATTAAGTGCCAAGTACTATATTAAGCAATGAGGATACACAGATAATTAAGTCCCAGTTGCTAGCCCTGGAGGCTTTCAGTCCGGGAAATCAGAAATGTAAATGTTTATGAATCTAATGAACTGAGTGCTATAGAAACACAGAAGTGTTTAACACATTGGGGCACCTGCATGGCTCAGTTGGTTGAGCATCCAACTGTGGCTCAGGTTATGATCTCGCAGTTTATGAGTTCAAGCCCCGCATCAGGCTCTGTGCTGACAGCTCAGAGCCTAGAGCCTGCTTCAGATTTTGTGTCTACCTCTCCCCAGCTCATGCTCTGTCTCTCAAAAATAAACATTAAAAAAAAAAAAGAAGTGTTTAACACATAACACATGAACAAAAAAACCTAATCTGTCTAAACGTTAAGGTCTTACTTTCAGTTTCAAACTGTCAAAACCCTTTTCCAAACTAAATGTCAAATACTGAAGGGAAAAAGCTAACGGTATTCTAAAAGCAAATATAGGCATAAAACACTCTTGAGAATTTTAACACTTGTAAATTTGTAGTATGCTGTCTCCAGTGAGCCGTGTCAGGAGAGTTCCTTAAAAGTTTACTTCCACTTGCAAAGTTAGTTAGAATACAAGTATGATTGGCTAGATAATGATCAAAGGCTGACTAAAAAACTGAACCAATTGCACTGGGAAAACCCTAAAATTAGCTCAAATGCAAAAAAGTGGAAAATACTTTCTATCACTATAGTTTTGAAAGACACGTTAGACATACATACAGTACCAGTTATATAAACTTAAGAAGATATTTTAAACACCTATAAGCCACAAGATAACCTACCTCACACCCAGTAGGATGGCTATAATTAAAAAGACAGACAATAACAAGTGTCAGTGAGAATGTAGAGAAATTGGTGGGAATGTAAAATGTACAGCAGCTTTGTATAACAATCTAACAGTTCCTCAAAATATTCAACAGTTACCGTATCAGTCTTTAATTCTATTCCTAGGTATATACTCAAGATCAAGGAAAACATATATCCTAAACATATATCCTAACAAAAATTTGTACATAAATGTTCATTTATAAAACATAAAATGTTTTATTATATAAAGAAAAGATTTGAAAAAGTGGAAACAATTCAAATGTCTATCAGAGGATGAATGAATAAACAAAATGTGGTATATCCATACAATGGAATATTATTCAGTCATAGAAAGAAATTAAATATTTCTGATGCCTACAACACATAGATGAACCTTGAAAACATACTAAGTCAAAGGACTTAGTCACGAAACATCACATATTTCATGATTCCATTTATATAAAATGTCCAGGATAGGCCAATCCATGGCGATAGAAGGTAGATTAGTGGTTGCCTAGGGCTGGGGGGAGGGGGAGGTAAGGAAGGAAGAATAACTGCTAATGGGTAGGGGGTGTCTTTGGGGGGTGATAAAAAAACTGTAATGAGGACTGCACATTTTTGTGAATACGCTAAAAACTATTAAATTACACAGCTTAAATGGATGAATTTTATGGTAAGTGAAGTATCTCTCCATAAAGCTGTTATTGATTTTTAAAACACCTACAAGCCACGGTATTAAACAGTGTAACAATGAAAATGTTTATACATATTTTGGCTGTGCAGCATAAGACCTTCCAGGCTTTCAGTCTTTTCTTCCTTCCAGTCTTCTACCATTTCAAACCCAAACTTTAAATAAAAAACTTCAGAGTTCTCATTTAACCAAAATGAAAGTTCTCATTACCTGTGTTTTAAAATCATATTTAGGGGCACCTGGGTGGCTCAGTTGATTGAGCATCCGACTTCAGCTCCAGTCATGATCTTAAGGTCCATGAGTTTGAACCCACACAGGGCTCTGTGCTCACAGCGTGGAGCCTGCTTCACATTCTGTGTCTTTCCCTCTCTCTGCCCTTTCCCCCACTTACACTGTCTCTCTTTCTCAAAAGTAAACATTAAAAAAAAAATCTTCTTTAAATATTTCATTTTACAAAAGAGGGCATACATATAGTTAAGAAACATGAAAAAAGCAAGAAACTGCATCCATCTTACCTTAAAAAAAAAAAAGTAGAATGTGGGAGGGGAATTCTACTTCAATCTGTCTTCTTCTAGTTGCTACCATCTACTTTTGGAAAGTTAAAGTAAATATTAAGAATTTATACTCAGGGTGCTTAGGTGGCCTTAGTCGGTTAAGTGTCCAACTTTTGGTTTCAGGTTAGGTTATAATCTCACAATTCACGAGTTCGAACCCAACATTGGACTCTGTACTGACAGCATGGAGACTGCTTGGAATTCTCTCTCTCTCTCTCTCTCTCTCTCTCTCTCTCTCTCTGCCTCTCCCCAACTCGCTGTCTCTCTCTAAAACAAACATTTAACAAAAAAAGGGGGGGGAATAATTTATACTTATTTTACCTATTTTCTCAACTATAATCCAGATTTGTCCTATATTCCGCCCTAAACTGCTATTTGTAGTCAACAAATCACTCCTACTTGACAAAAAGAATGGGCACTTTCTCAACCTTCCCTTTCCACTCCTCCCAGAAGTATTTTATTTTTCTAACTGTTCCTTTCCTGAAGCTCTCCCAGACTTTTCTGACAGCCTCTGGGTTCTCTTCCCTTCTTTCTGAACACACCTTCTCAGGGACAGTCACTAACCTCCTTTTTGGCTGCTCTTTATATGCTGTTGCTTTCCAGCCTAAAGCTGGTCACTTTATATGTTCATCTGAATACACTCATTTGCTCTTATACTTGCAACTACCTCTGACATGCTTATTAGACAACTTTCACATTTTTTAACTCCATCCTGTCAGATCTCTTGAGCCCTACATTTCTATTCAATGTTTCATGCATCTCAGTTTAACACATTTAAAACTAAACTAATTCCCTCTACCTTGAAATCTCCAACCATCTTCTGCTTGATCCCCTCTACCTGTTTCTCCTCCCATACTACTAACCCTACCAAATGGTATCTTCTAACTTGGGTGATAGTATACTGAACCAGGAACCTTGGAGTCATACTGCAAATATTTCTTTCTCCTTCACTACCCACATCTAGTGAATCATTAAATCTTCTCTCTTAATTCTCATCAGATCCTTTTTATACTCTCTATTCTACTGTCTTAGTCTGCTTATATTTCAACAAGCTTCCAAAATGCTCTCCTTCGTCACTAATTCCACCCTTAATATTGCCATCAGAATCTACTTTCTACAACACAAATCTGTCAAATGACTGCTTACTTTTTTTTTTTTTTGAGAGAGAGAACGAGCAGAGGAGGGGCAGAGAAGGGAAGAGAAAGGAACAGAGGAGCCAAAGTGGGCTCTGTGCCAGAAGCAGAGAGCCCAATGTGAGGCTCAAACTCACTAACATGAGATCATGACCTGAGCCAAAGAAGGCCACTTAACGGACTGAGCTACCCAGGTGCCCAATCACTGCTTACCCTTCTTAAAACAGGCAGTGGCTCTCTAGAGACTCATGGTAGTGATTCTTAGCTTTTCTACTAGCACCTATGTGAATGACAGAAATGAAGGCTCATACTAAAAAGAAGGCTGGAGCCAGAGAATGGGGGTGAGTGGAGGAAACACTGCTAGAATGTTCTTATTATACGTATTTTC
This sequence comes from Suricata suricatta, assembly GCF_006229205.1. NCBI lineage: Eukaryota > Metazoa > Chordata > Mammalia > Carnivora > Herpestidae > Suricata > Suricata suricatta. The sequence continues at coordinate 65,362,905 of NC_043701.1, read as the reverse complement.
TTAACACCTGCCCACTTTCCATGGGAGTTGTAGTGTAGAACTGTTCAAAATTATTACTGAATTATAGAATTATAGATATATAGATATATATAGATATAAGAACTTTCACAATCTAACCCCTACCTAACTTACTTAGCGTTGCTGTTAGTTAGCCCTTACTGTGCATTACCTCACTAGTTCTCAAACTTTGGTTCAAGGATAGCCCACCCCCAGACCATTTGACAGAGTCCATGAAGTTAAAACTCTTTTCCTAATAATATGAAATCATGTTTCCTCACCTATAAATATGTGAATGCACAGACTTTAGCACAAAAATTTTTAAAAATCACTTTCATTCTCTTAGGAGTATACAGTAGAGTCTTCTAGAGTACATGACATGTGATGCTATTTGAAATGTAACATTGCAACGGTATGAATGAAACAGGGGAGGGGCTTTTAATAAGCCAGATGTTGTAGAAATTTGCAAAAATATACAAATAATGCTGCTTCTCATTACCTTTAATCATATAATTAATATGAAATGGGTTTATTATCATTATCTTAAAGTGTACTGTTTTTAAAATTGTTTTAATTTGTAGTATAATAAATAAATAAAAGCTTTTGGGGGGCCTTCAATAATTTTTAAGAATGTAAAGGACTCGGGGGACGCCTGGGTGGCTCAGTCAGTTAAACATCCGACTTTGGCTCAGGTCATGATCTCATGGTTCGTGGATTCCAGCCCCGCGTTGGGCTCCATGCTGACAGCTCAGAGCCTGGAACCTGCTTCATATTCTGTATCTACCTCTCTCTCTGACCCTCCCCTGCTCGCACTGTCTCTCTCTCTCAAAAATAAATAAAAAACATTAAAAAAAAAAAAAGAATGTAAAGGACTCAAGATCAAAAAGTATGAACTACTACATTAGTTATAGCAGATTATCTACCACTCTCCTAAACATGTTCCACCTTAAAACCTCCCTCATTTAGCACTAACCTAGTCCTGGCTAGGTCCTAAGAGACCTTAGAGGTAACCTGGAGAAACAAACCGAAAAGAACAGAGGTTTGGGGGTGCCTGACTGGCTTAGTCGGAGGAGCATGGGACTCAATCTTGGGGTCTACATCTGTACTGGGTATAGAGCTTACATGCATAGACACATACATAAATAGAACAGAGGTTTTGAAGTCAAGCAAGATACCTCTCATTGAGTATGCTTCCTCATGTGTAAAATACAGGTTCTATCTACCTCATAAATTGCTGACAGGTTAAGTAAGAAAGGGTGTAAAGTATCTGACACAGTGTTCAGTATATAATACAGATGAAAAATGTTCATTTCTTTCTTACTTAAAATAATCTATAAAGTCACTACTGTTACTGTAGTACAATAAAAACCATATAACAATTATTTAATCATAACCAAGCAAACAGACGGGTTATTTTGAGCAGTTCTGTCAGGATTACCAATTGTAGAACAAATGGTTTTATATAATAAATCCCCTGAAATAAATAACTTCTATGGTAGTTCTTGGGCATCTTTGATAAATTAACTTCAGATTAGTTTAAAACATCCAAGTTATTTTTTAAAATTTTTTAAATTTATTTTTGAGAGACAGAGAGAGACAGCATGAGCAGGGAGAATCAGAGAGAGAGGGAGATACAGAATCCGAAGCAGGCTCCAGGCTCTGAGCTAGCTGTCAGCACAGAGCCCAACACGGGACTCAAACCCACAAACTGAGATCATGACCTGAGCCGAAGTCGGACGCTTAACCAACTGAGCCACCCAGGTGCCCCAAAGTTATTTTAAATAGCATTTTAATATAGGATGGCTTGCTATTATATCCCAGTTCAGCCTTAGAAAAATATCCTCAAATCCTCCTCCCAATATTTCATGAAATAGTACTAGAATTCACACTCTGTTGCATTGTGTTTTTTTTTAATTTTTTTAATGCTTTTTATTTATTTTTGAGAGACAGTGTGAGCTAGGGAGGGTCAGAGAGAGAGGGAGACACAGAATCCGAAGCAGGCTCCAGGCTCTGAGCTAGCCCTCAGCACACAGCTCGACGAGGGGCCCAAACCGACAGAACCGTGAGATCTGACCTGAGCCAAAGCCAGACGCTTACCCGACTGAGCCACCCAGGCGCCTTTGTTGCATTGTTTTTTAAATACTCCACTGAATTCACTATTATATTGTTTTCACCTACATAAATATAGAGAAAACTGGCTTTTAAGATGAAACTACCATACTGGTTTATAGCTTAAATGTCTTTTGTGATTTTTTTTCAAATATAAGTGTGTAATATAAATTAGATAAACTTTAGCCTGATCAGAAGAAATCTATTTGTTTTAATGTTTTAGACATCATAAAGCTTTAAAAAGCACAAGAAAGTGATTGAAAACAAAGCCCAGATACTTCTTCCTTTCTTTCTATGTCTAGTTATCTGACTACATAAATTAGCCATGTGAGAATACACACCCTTTAGCACAATAATTTGCTGGATGATGACCCTAAATATCAGTCCCAGACCTCAGCCCTGTAAAGTAAGTAGCATTCTGCTTCTTTAAAAGATCAGTCATTCCATTTTCCTATAAGTGGCCTGCCGATGGTCAGACAGCTAGCCAGGGAAAGGGATTGGAATAAAACACAGGTCTGTCAAATATGAATGCACACCACTCTACCTTATACATTTACTTGTATGATCACTGTCTGCCACCTTGTAAAGAAGACTTACAGTAAAGATAGTTGAAATTGAGTTCTGGACCTGCCAAAAATCAGATGTTTAACCTTCAACATGTAAGTAATCATCTTGGTGCTACAGTTTACGCCATCTCAGTATCATAGTCTCCTTTTTAGGGGTGGGTTGGGGAAGACTCAACACACCAAGGCCAAGAATAGACAACTCATAGAATAGTTAATGACAAGTGGAAATTTTTCTACCCTTACTAGTCATCAAAAAAATTCAGATTAAAACAAGATATAATTTTCCAACCATCAAATTATCAAAGAGCAAGATAACTAAATAAACACTCATGCATTATTGACAGTTGTATAAACTGATACAATGTCTTCCAAAAGTTATTTATAGAGGCCCCTTGGTGGCTCAGTCATTTAAGCCTCTAACTTGGGCTCAGGTCATGATCTTGTGGTTCACAAGTTCAAGCCCTGCATTGGACTATGTGCTTACAGCTCAGAGCTTGGAACCTGCTTCAGATTCTGTGTCTGCCTCTCCCCTGCTCAAACTGTCTCTCTCTCTCTCTCTCAAAAATAAAGAATGTTAAAAACATTTTTTAAGTTATTTATAGATCTGTATTAAATGTTTATATCCTTTTACCTAGCACTTCCATTACTAGAAGATACCTTATGCAATCTTCCCAAATAAGGAAGTTTTATGCATAAATGTTCATTAAAGAATTATGATATGTAATAACAGAAAATAAATGGCATAAACATTCAACCACAAGCAAATCGTTAAGCTATAAAATGGCTGCCAGGTGAAAGATTATATAGCCACTGAAAAGGACTTTTTCAAGTGAAAAACACTTATGAAAACGTTAAGTAAAAAAACAAAACAAAACAATATTGGGGCACCTGGGTGACTCAGTCCGTCAAGCATCCAACTTGGCTCAGATCATGATCTCCCAGTTCTTGAGTTAGGCCCTGCATGGGGCTCACTGTTGACTGCACAGAGCCCGCTTCTGTCTTACTCTCTCTCTCTGACCCTCCTTCATTTACTCGTGTGCATATGAGCTCATGCGCGCTCTCTCTCTCTCTCTCTCTCTCTCTCTCTCTCAAAATAAATAAACATTTAAAAAAACAATATAAAATGGAACATATAGAATGGTCACAGATGCATTAAACAGAGACAGCCTTTGGGTGATGGGACTAGGAAGGCTGGATACAACAATGGAAAGAAAACAGTTTGGATGTCCATCCACTTTCCTAAAAGTAAGGCATTATTAATTATTATTCTAAAATTTCCAAATTTGAAACAATGAACATTAGTACCTTATACTTGAATAGAATTATAACAGCTAGATTATCTCTAAGGCTCAGTTCTAAAATGCTAAAATTTAAAAATGAATTTTTAACCCACATAAGATCTGAAGAATAACAGAACACTTAAAATTATTAGCTGATTTTCTATTCTCTTTCCATGGTAGAAGGCCATGGTTCCCCGCCCCCCCCCCCAGCATACCACTCAAGGGAAAAAGCAGCACCATCTTGCAGTCTTAATTATAGCTATTGCTTATCAAGTCATGGAATAAAAAAAGCAAGCACTATAAAAGAATAGCCTTAGTCATCAAATCTCCAATGTAGAATCACCTAGCTATCCCTAGGTATTATGGAAGAAAAAAGAAACTCATTTAGTCCCTCAGAAAGGAAATCTCCAATAGGAATCCCTGACTCATACCCAAAGCATGAACCCCAAGGCTACTTCCCCTGGAGTTCAGACACTGGGCACCTGTCCTGATGGCCTTCATCACCAAACAATGCTCCTTCCTGACAGGATAGGCTCAGGGATAACAAGATGACTAGCATGCAAAGGAGAAATGACCAAGGACCACACCACCTCTTCTTCCATAACCAAAATAAGACTGTAAAAAACTAATTTTAAACTTTTTTAAATACCTTAAGTAAATACTTTCTATTTTTGCTAAAAAATAGAAAAAAGGGACTCCATCGAATTATTGGTAAGTGACACTACCCAAAAAATACTAACATCAAAATTCTCAATGTAAGGTGAGAAAATGTTCTTTACCTTAGAAGTAGGCTTCGATCAAAAATTAATTTTTCAAAAATACATAGGCTAAATATCAACAGAAAACGTTTAAAATAAGGCATAGATTATTTATATTCTTCTGTTCTGAAAAGATACTAACAAAATCTTACTCCTGTCCTCTAACATTTGTCTAGGAAGGCGGGAATCACAAAGCTCAACAATACTATTGTAATATTGTGTAAGGTCAACGATCTATTTTATAAGCTGTTAACAATTATAATGCCAAAGCCTTACTAAACCGGAGTCACTTTAAAATGTGAAACAGCACTTCAGTACTAAAAGTCATTTCACCTGCACCTTGTAAACAATTAAACCGCACTTTGAAACAAAAAATAGCCAATGTTTGCTGCTAATTCATTTTTATAGACATTAACTGTGTATCCTTTTTACAATCGAGAATTTCCGAGTTAAGTGATTATTCTTGGAGGTGTATCTTACGCAGGGGGAAGATTTTCCCTAGCTAATGTCCCATTCTCAAACCCCGCCAGGGCTAGGCAGCAACCACTTCCCAAAGTCCCACTTCCTTTTCCATTCCCCAGACCTCCAGAGTTTCCAACGCCCCAGTCTTGCGCAATATCCGTAGGAGCAGCAGCCGCAACCACCGCCTCCTGAGCCGAGAAACAACCCTAAAGGGAACATTGTCCAGCAGAAAAATAAAAGGGGGAGGGGCGGGGGGACAATGTAGGAAGTCGACTTCTGGCCCCACGCCTTTGGATCTGACCCCCTCATATGTGATGCATCTAGAGTAATTTCACGAACAAGACTTTTAACCTCCTCTCCAGCCCGCCAGCCCAAGCGGAGGGCGGAAAGAGGGGGGCGGGGGGAGGCTGAGAAGGTTATCTCCCAGTTCAGGGATTCGGCCCTTTTCGTTGCCTCCGCCCCACCAGGACTATTGTTCCCAAGTTCCCCACCCCCACCCCGGATAGGAAGTGATAGTCACATCCCCTCCGCCTTCGACAATATGCCCTAGGGAGTCCGAAGTAGGCTTCCTTCAAGATAACCACCCCCTCCATACACACACACTTACCCCCTCAATCTATAGTCACGACGACCCCAACGCCATCTCAATCTTGGGTCTCCAAAGACAAGAGACCGGACGAGGGTAAACGGAATTGGGCAAACCACAAGATTCCTTACAGGCAATCCCTTCCCAAGCCTTGGAATAATAACTGCGAACCCAAAAAAAACGGCAGAACTCCTACCTTGCCCACTTCTGAGACCAGCCTGAGGAAAGGGACCCACGAGTTAATGCCAACCTCAACACCCCGTTCCTCCATCAGCCGCGATGCGCTCTCCTCCCAGGGTAGACACCTTGCCTCCAGCCTCCCAGGAGGGGCAGGGTGGATAGGGAGTGCGGGGGGGTGGGGGAGAGACGAGCCCCCCTCCCGCCCCGGCTCTGCACCTCGTTCGCCTCCGATTCCCCGCCCGAGAAACAATAGATGGTCGCGGGCGGCGGTGCAGAGTGCGGGCTCGGTCGGGGCCGCTCTTTTCGCGGCCCGAGCGCCCGCGGAGGGGGCCGAGAAAGCGGGATGGGAGGGAAGACGACCGAGGGGCGGAGGCGACCTCACCTCCCGCCGGCCTTCGAGACCACCCGGCCCTAAGGAGTTGGTGCGCGCCACTCCGCCCCTCTCCTCTCAGCTGCACACAAAGCGCTGGCGGCCCGGGCCAGCCGGGCGAGGTGGTGGTGGGCTCCAGTGCCGGCGAGAGGAGGCGACAGCAAGGGGAAGGACTCACCATGAAGTCCCGGGCGAAGTTGTCCTCCCCGTTGTGGTCCGGACTCTTCATGGCCTGAACCCTCTGGATAAATTTCCTCAGGATCTCCACTTGCTCCATCCTCCCGCGTCCCCCCGGCTGCGGTGGCTGGCCCCCCCGCCGCCGCCCGCCCGCCCGGCGCAGAGCCCGCTCAGTCTTCCCCAGCTCGCTTCCCCGGCCCTTCCCCTCCCTCCCGACCCCGGCTAAGCCTCGCCGCTCCTTTCTGCTCCCCACAGCTTAAGGCGGCGGCAGCGGCGACACCGGCCCGGCTCCCGACCCCACAACTTCCAGGAGCAGCGGCCACTCTCCCACAGTAAGAGGCGAGCCGCTGCGGCTAGCGCCAACCCCAACCCCCAGCTTTCTCCATCCTCCTTCCCCGCCCTCCTCCTTCGTTGGGAGACGCCGCCACCGCCTCAGGAACCCGGCTCTCCGCTCGCCCTGCCCCCCCTTCCCGGTTCCTCCTTTCCCCCCTTCCACCAGCAGCCGCAGCCGCCTCTCTCCACGGGCGCGGCCCCGCCGCCACCCAGACGCGCGACCCCGCGCTGTGGCTCCGCCCCAGGCGCTAGGACGCGCTGATTTCTCCCCACTCCACCCCGCCCACCCCGACTCCCGGCCACTCTCGCAAGCCAGCCCTGCCCGTGCTAGCTTCTCTCGGAGTGGGTGGAAGATTCTTAGCTCTCGGCTGGACTACTTGACACTACTTCCGGGGCGTGGTTCCTCCCAGGCTGCTAGTAGATCTAAGGAGATCTGGAAGGAGGGAATTCGCCTCTGAGCAGAATAAACCCTAGGCAGTCGAGTAAGATTTTAGTTAGAACTTGCAGACTCACGGCCTGCTAGTGGGAAAAGCATTTCTCTCTATAGCGCTTCTGCGCCGCCCACAAGTGTGGGATAAGACTACAAGTCCCGACCCGCCGGAGTCCAGGAGCGGGGGCAGGAGAGGGCGGTGGTGAGAAAGAGAGGCATGCTGGGAACTGTAGTTGTGTCACCTCCACGTTCACAGCAGGTATGTCTTCATCTTACTAGTGGTTTTGGTGACTATTGAAGGCAATTAGACCTTGGCACCTTGGGGAATAGCTACGATCAAGAAAAATGAAACGTTTCTTGAGTGTAAAGGACTTTTGCTTTTTTGGAAATCCGTCCAAACCCTCGCGAATGAGCTCCCGAGATTTGGAGTGCATTCTAATACCTACCACGCTTGTGCTGAGGTTTCAGTGTTTGCTGAATGAAAGGAATTTGCCTTGCGCTTGCGTTCGCAGCACTTCAGAAATGAATAATAGACTTTTCTTCATTGAATAGATTTTATAAATCTTTATACATCTTTTGTAAATCTTCTAATAATCAGAGAATATCCGTCCTAGTCGAATTAACCATTTTACAAAGAAAGTGATTCGCCTAAGGTCCCTAGCATATTTTTAGCAGAGCCAAAACCAGTACTCAAATCTTGTTGTTTTCAGTACAACGCTTATATTACCTCTAAGTGACAATGTGACAGAAGTGAAGGGCTTTATACATAGACTTTTTTTTTTTTTGGTCACTTATATCCACAAGCATTTTTACAGATAAGTGTGTTCAAGGAATTTGGTTAAATTGGAAATATAAGTGATAGCCCCCTTTTCCCAGATGAATGTTTAGAACTACTATGGAATTTAATGATAAACTCCTTCAAGAGAATAGGTATGAGTCACAAGATAAAATGTATTTTCTTTTTGTTTTAAAGGACAAAATCTCTTTAAAATAATATAAGTAATGTGTACCAATCCATTCCTCCCCTCAGAAATAGGCACTTGCAGGTGTGCCCTTCTAAATCTCTGTGCATTTATATATATAAATAAACATTTTACAGGCATATATATTTTTTAAAAGACAGAACAAATGTATTATTTTACAGGCATATATATATATGCATATATATATATGTATATATATATACATATATATACATATTTCAGTTTCTAAGGCAAGCTTTAAAACAAGGGTCTGGAGTATTTTACTATAATCAGATACTGAGACTCCGTTTCACTGGATGTAAGAAAAGGTCAGGATCTGGACTTGATCACCTACTCACTAGACGTAAGAAAAGGTCAGGATCTGGACTTGATCGCCTACTACGATAGCTCGCTGTGGGTATCCCTTTTCCTCCAGAACTGGGAAAGAAACTAGACTCTCAGCAAAGAAATAGGTGGATAGAGTGCCTCTACTTTTGATATATCAAAAGAATGTACAAACCCAAGGGTGATTGATGACTATATGCTAGACACATTGTCTAATAATCTAGGGACAGCCTGATGGGAAGTGTTATTTGTTTTGAGTTATTAAGTCTACTTTGACTAGTGTTTTTGCAGTCTTTTTAACTTTCCTCATAACTGGCATGGTTCTCTTTCTTGTAACACTTGTGTGGTTTTTTGAGTTCCTAGCGGCTATCTGTGGCACCTGATGTAGGTTAGGGAAAACAAATGTACCTTTATATGTTTTGACTCTTTTTCAAGGGCTTAGCAGTGTCTTCCTCTTTTTAATATACTTGTCATGTTTCAATCTGCAGATATTTTTTAATATCTCAAAATATAAGGGGTTGTGAATATGAGGGATTATGCTCTGTGGGGCTGGGGGGGGCGGGGAGAGATACATAAGTGTTTTACGGATGGCTTCTTAGAGTTTATAGCCTGGTTCAGATGACAGGAAAAACAATAAATGGTTAGTTGTACTGTGGGTGATACCAAATGAGTGATACAGATGTTGAGTCGTTTAACAATTCTGAAAAGAAACAATTGTGAATTGGTTATCATCATGCAGTGGTCATATCCTTGAAGGACATGTGAAATTGGGTTTGAACAGAAAGAAGAACTCCCATGAAAGAGAAGTGATGAAGCAAAAAACATGAAGACAGTAAGGCAGAAGTTTGTAACAGAATTTTTATATATGTGTGAAGGCACTAAAGTGGATAGAGACTGAATTCTGGAGAATGATGTGGACTTTATAATGTCAGTGGAAGTCACCAAAGGGTTTTGAGAAAAGAAGTAAAATTAGGAAATTAGTAATCTGACACTTTTTGGATAAATCGTGACTTAATAAGGCAGGAAAATGGGATGAAGTATTAGGAGCCAATTAATGAACAGCAACAAAAGCTGTAACTAAGGTCATAGCACTACAGTTACAAAGACACGGATGAGGTGCCTGGGTGGCTTAGCTGTTTGAGCGCGGACTCTTGATTTTGGCTCAGGTCATGACCCCAGGGTCATGGGAAGGAGCCCTGAGTGGGGCTCCATTGTGAATGTGGAGCCTGCTAGGTATTCTCTCCCTCTCTCTCTCTCTCTCTCTCTCTCTCTCTTCCTCTCTTTCCCTCTCCCTCTCATTCTCCCCCCTCCCACCTCCCCTGCTCTCTCTCTCATTCTCTCTAAACTAAAAATTAAGAAAAAAACCAAAGACAAATGGAGTTTGAAGGAGTTTGAAAGAGTTGAAAGAGGCAAAGAACTTAGAGAACTAGGTGACTGACTGACTTAGTGGACAAGGAAGAAGGTAGAAGTAAAAATGATTGAAATTACTAACTTAGAAGAAATCAGAAAGGTTGACAGGACACAGGGATATGCATGGTATGGGCAAATAGAAACTTTTATGCACAAATGATGAGAGAAATCAATACAACATCTTTGGAGGCAGTTTGTCCATAAGTATATAAAAATGAGGCAAACCCTGAGAGACTCTTGAATACTGAGATCAAACTGAAGGTTAATGGGGGTGAGGTAGAGGGGAAGGGGGGTGATGGGCATGGAGGAGGGCACTTTTTGGGATGAGCACTGGGTGTTATATGGAAACCAACTTGACAATAAACTATAATAAAAAAATAAATAAAACAGATACTTGCACACACATACCCAAAAAATAAGTGTTTAAAAATGGAAACTTTATGCATGCTTTGGCTGAAAATTTTATAAATAATATTTACAGCTGTTTACAAACATATATGCGTATAGCAACCCTATTTGTAGTAAAAGCGGAAATAAAATACATGCATCTCAGAAGGGACTAGTTAAAAAAACAAAGTCACATACATATAATTAAGGTTTTTGAAGCCATTCAAAACCTGAAAAAAATAATCTGTATATGTTGATGTGAAGTAGGCCCCAAGATCTACCTATTAAATGAGAAAAGCTAGGCATTGTGTTTATGGTATTCTTACTTTTATGCAAAATAGAATGTGGATAAAATGCTTGAACACAGAGTTTCGTGAAAGATACTTCAAAAACTGTTAGCTGTGTTTGCGTCTAGGAGAGCTTTGAGAATCTTTGGTAGAAAGGAGACAACCTCCAGTGTGTATAACCTTTTATATTCCAAATATTTCACTGTGTATGCATTACTTTTCCAACAAAACTAAATCGATTAAAATTTTTTAGACTTTCAATCTAGATGATAGGAAGAGTGGCAATATCTTTTTTATAATTCTTTTTTTTAAGTTTATTTATGTATTTTGGGGGAGAGAAAGAGAGAGAACACATGGGGGATGATGGGGAGAGAAAGAGAGACAGATAATCCCAGTCACAGAACCCAGTGCAGAGCTTGACCTGACAGACTGTAAGATCATGTCCTGAGCCAAAGCCAGACACTTAACCAGCTGAGCCACCCAGGTACCCCTGCCATATCCTTAATAAAAACACACAAATGAAGAAAAATGAAAGCAGATCTTATTTGGGAGAATTTTTTAAATGGCACAGGCTAAGTTTCAGAATACCGACTTACTTACACACTCACAGTTCTCAAGAAGCTTGACCACCTTGCTCATCCTCAGCCGCAGCCACACTTGACCCAAGTTATCTAATCCCCATGTAAAACTGGCCAGCAACCTGTGGCCCCGTGTAGGAACATGATGTCGGCCAATCAGTTCTCACTGTTTGGAATCTGAACTTAGAAACCTAGAGAGCATTAAACAGCAAGGGTAGAAGCTGGATGCCGTGGGGTATGATCAGGGCAGGCGGAAGCCTTGTAAGAATAGAAATTTAAGGAATCCAGTTAGTCAAGAAAAGAACATTAAGCAGGCATACAGAGATATGTAGAGATGTCACAATATAACCTGTGTAGCCCTGAGAGAGACGGGGAGGATCTCTGAACAACTTGACTTACTTGTAACTTTTTAGGACACGTCTGCTTGGCATTTATTCTGTAAAGAAATTCTGCTTTTCCTGAAGCAGAACAAGGCAACAAGAAAGAGCACGGGCTGTGTCTGAAGTGAGAGAGATGAGGTTTCAAACGCCCACTCCATTTCTTACGGAGGGTGTCACTTAAGCTCTCTAAGCCGCAGTTTCGTCTTCTAGGAGGTGTGTTTCAGAATTAGTGTGCTGGCCATTGCCCTCACTCACCGAAAACACAAAATAAGAAACTGGTTAAAAAAACAAACAGTGAATGATTTCTGGACCTTTTACTTTTTTACCTCCGGTCTCTTCTTTGGGCCCTTGCTCTGCTCACTCACCTCACTCTGGGTAAACACATAAGGGATGAAAAGAGCCAAAATACCACTTTCAAAATATATTCTTTTCCTTTTGTGAAGGGTGGGAGGTGGGGTGGAGTTTGAAACCAATAATTCAAAATGGGTTTCAGGATTATCTACCTGTTTCATATTCACAGAATCCCTTTCCCCCCTCACTCAGGTAAAGGTAATGCTTTATATCTGTATAGAAATTCTAAGTTTTGGAGTATTTTTACATCTATTCTCTCATGAAAACTACCTTTGTTTTGGCTTTCATGGCATTATACCTCTTTGCGAGTTGTTTTTTGTACTTTTTTAACAACTCTGGGATGTAATTTAGAATCATCATCCTCATTAATGGATGAAAAACTAAATAAAACACAGGAATGAGCATGACTAGCTCACTTGTGGTATACATATGTCAGATGCATGGCCAGAACCCACAGGTCCTGAGTTTCCTGCTTGTTGCATAAACCACTGAGTCACAATGCTTGAATACCTAGTATAGGTTACGTGAAACTACAAATGAAGATTCAAACCATTCCTGAGATTCTCCCAAAGTAACACTTCTAATATTCACTTGTCTTGTAGAAACACCCCTTAGTCATCTCTATACTTTCAAACTAAAGCTCTCCTGACTAGGAAGTAATGGGAGAGTGAATAAGGAAAAGGGAGGGAAATTCTTCTCTAATTTATTTCTGGTATCCTTTACTCCCTCATTCCTAGACCCAGTCACTGCAAAAAAAAAAGCTGTAAAGCTGTTGACCATTTTTAATCTGTGAGTTTAATTTTGAAGAATATAGTCCAATAGATAGGGAACTGGGGAAAAGAGCAATGTAAATTTTTAGTCTAGTATGACATAACATTTTTTAGAAAAAAGACATATAAAAATGGAGAGAAGTTTGGAAAAGGATGAGATTTCTTTAATCCTTCCTATGTATTTCCACAGCTAATAATTCAGACCTTTTTGACATGATACTCCCCCATTTATTTCCATAACTCTACCCTAAGGTAGGTAAGCAAGTATGATTATCTCCATCCATCTTTATGGGTTAACATACTGCTGGGGATAATAATGCCTAAGCTTAAAGGAATTAAATGATTTGCCCAAGGTCATTTCGATGGCAGAACTGGAACCAAAACCCAGGAGACTCTCCACTCTATGAAAAGTTTCCCAGTGTTATGTAACAGAGTCAAACAGTATAGTAATAAATACTAACTGCAGGTGGATGCAGTAATTAAATCTACCCTCTGACTTTTCTATCTCATATTTCTTATACCCTATCCCATTTCATTTAACATCCAAAGAAAATTTAAAATTTTATAAATAACTTCAAAGTCAAGAACTACATTAGTATCTAATTAGTGATCCTTCAACATAATGACATGTAATTTCTGTATTTAGGAATGGATCATTTTTTTTTTTAATTTCTTTTTTTTTTCAGATCCCCGGCCTGGACCAAAGACTCCAGCCCGCCAGCCCCCAGCCCCCCTCTCCTTCCCACGGACCAAAGCAGCCCAAGGCCTCCTCCGCCCCACTCCCCTTCACCCATGCTGTCACCGCGGGCCTTCAGCTACAGCCCGGCCCCGGCCCCGGCCCCGGCCCAGGGCCCGCGCCCCCCCACAGCCCGGTTCGGCCAGGAAACACGAACCCGCCTCCTCTGCCCTCCAGCTGCGGTCGCACCGCCTCAGGAATGGATCATTAATAGGGGCTGTGAAATATTATCGTGCCACGTAAAATCCATCCAGTGTATTGACTGGGCTCAGGCCCAATTATCAATAGAAAGCCCCAAAACAAAACAAGCAAAAATCCCTTTCATGCAGTGACTGCTAATATTTTAGATTAAAATTAAATTGTAGACAGAGGCAAATACTGAATGGTCTCACTTATATGTAGAAACTAAAAAAGAAAAAAAGAAACCAAGCTCACAGAAAAAGAGATCAGACTTTTGGTTACTAGTGGTAGATGGTGGGGGAGAGGAGAATTAGGAAGAAGATGGGCAAAAAGTACAAACTTCCACTTAATAAGATTAAATAAGTACTGAGGATGTAATATGCAACATGATGATTATAGTTAACACTGCTATATAATATATATGAGAGTTGTTAACAGAGTAGATACTGACAGTTAACATCACAAGGAGAAAGTTTTTTTCCCCTTTTATATGAGATAATGGAAGTTAGGTGAACCAATTGTGGTACTCATTTCACAATATATATAAATCAGACCATCATGATGTGTGCATTAAACTTACATAGGGATGTAAACCAACTATGTCTCAATAAAATTAGAAAAAAGACTGATTTCATTTATATGAGGTATCTAAAACATTAAAATTCTTAGAAACATTAAGTAGATTGGTATTTACCAGGAACTGAGGGTAGAGGGGATAGGGCAGTTGTGGATTTTTTTTGTTTGGTTTTTTAATTCCAGTATAGTTTTTATTAGTTCCAGGTGTATAATACAGTGATGCAACAATTCTACACATTACTCAGTGCTCATCATGAAAAGTGTACTCTTAATCCCCGTCATCTATTTCACCCGTCTCCTCTCCTACACTCCCTTTGGTAACTACCAGTTTGTTCTCTATTCTTCAGAGTCTGTTTCTTGGTTAGCGTCTTTTTTTCTTTGATCATTTGTTTTGTTTTTTAAATTCCACATACGACTGAAATCATTTGGTAGTTGTTTTTCTCTGTCTTATTTGGCAAAATTTTATTCTTTTTAATGACATCACCTTTTATCCATTTATCAATCCATGGACACATAGGCTGCTACCGTAATTTGGCTATTGCAAGTAATGCTGCTATAAACATAGGGGTGCATATCTTTTCAAATTAGTGTTTTCATATTCTTTGGGTAAATACTGGGTAGTGGAATTACTGCATCATATGGTAATTCTATTTTTAATTTTTTGAGGAACTTACATACTGTTTTACATAGTGGCTGCATCAGTTTGCATTCCCACCAACAGTGCATAACTGTTCCTTTTTCTCCACATCCTTACCAACACTTGCTGTTTCTCATGTTTTTGAATTTAGCCATTCTGACAGGTCGAGGTAATATTTCCTTGTGGTTTTGATTTGCATTTCCCTAATGATAAGTGACATTTAACATTTTTTCATATGTCTATTGGCCATTAGGCTGTCCTCTTTGGAAAAATGTCTATTCATGTCTTCTGCCCATTTTTACACTGAATTATTTGTTTTTTAGGGTGCTGATTTGTATCACTTCTTTATATATTTTGGATACTAAGCCTTTATTGGATATGTTACTTGCAAATATCTTCTCCCATTCAGTAGGTTGTCTTTCAGAGTTTTTTGTTCATTGTTTCCTTTGCTATGAAGACACTTTTTATTTTGATGTAGTCTCAGTAGTTTATTTTAGCTTTTGTTTCCCTCGCCTCAGGAGACATATCTAGAAAAATGTTGCTATGTCCCATGTCAAAGAAATTACTGCCTGTGCTCTCTTTTAGGAGTTTTATGGTTTTAGGTCTCATACTTAGGTCCTTAATCCATACTGAATTTGTTTTTGTGTATGGTGTAGGAAAGTGGTCCAGTTTCATTCTTAGGCATGTAACTGTCCCTTTTTCCCGGCACCATTTGTTGAGGAGACTTTTTCCAAATGCATGTTCTTGCTTCCTTTGTCGAAGATTGATCGACCTTATAATCATGGGTTTATTTCTGGATTTTCTGTTCATTCTGTTGATCTATGTGTCTATTTTTGTGCCAGTACTATGTATTTTGATTACTACAACTCTGTAGAATATCTTGAAATCTGGGATTGTGATATATCCAGTTTTGGTTTTCCTTTTTTTTTTTTTTAATTTTTGAGAGAGAGAGCCCAAGGTGGGGAGGAGCAAAGAGCAAGAGTGAGAGTGAGAAAGAGAGAGAGAGAGAGAGAGAGTGTATCTCAAGCAGGCTCCCCACTGTCAGCAAGGAACTCTGACGTGGCGCAAAGTTTGAACCCACGAACCATGAGATCTTGACCTGAGCTGAAATCCAACTTAACCAACTGAGCCACCCAGATGCCCCTTATTTTTCTTTTTTAATATTGCTTTGGCTGGGGTCTTTTGCAGTTCCATACAAATTTTAGGATTATTTACTCTAGTTCTGCAAAAAACGCTGTTGGTATTTTGATAGAGATGGCATTAAATCTGTAGATTGATTTGGGCCGTATGGACATTTTAACAGTATTTGCTCTTCCGGTCCATGAGTATGGAATGTCTTTCCATCTCTTGATGTCATCGTCAATTTTTTAAATCACTGTTTAATAGTTTTCAGAGTACAAATCTTTCACCTTCTTGGTTACATTTATTCTTAGGTATTTTATTATTTTTGGTGCATTTGTAAATGAGATTGTTTTCTTAATTTCTCTTTCTGCTACTTCATTTTTACTCTGTAGAAATGCCATGGATTTCTGTATATTCAATTTGTATCCTGTGACTTTACTAAATTCTTTTATCATTTCTAGTAGTTTTTTGGTAAAATCTTTAAGATTTTCTATATAGGGTATCATGTCATCTGCAGATAGTTTTACCAGTATGAATGCTTTTATATCTTTTTGTTATCTAATTGCTGTGGCTGTTGAATAAAAGTGGTGAGAGTGGATATCTTTGCCTTGTTCCTGACCTTACGGGAAAGGCTTTTAGTTTTTCACCCTTGAAAAGATGATATTACCTGTGGGTTTTTCATATATGGCCTTTATTATGTTGAGGTATGTTCCCTCTAAACCTACTTTGTTGAGGGTTTTTATCCTGAATGGATGTTGTACTTTGTCAGATTCTTTTTCTGCATCTATTGAAATGATCATAGGGGTTTGTACTTTCTCTTGTTGATGTAATTTTCCATGTTAATTGATTTACGAATATTGAGTCTACTTTGCAGCCTGGGACTAAATCCCACTTGACTGTGGTGAATGATATTTTTTAATATATTGCTGAATTTTGTTTGCTAATATTTTGTTGCAGATTTTTTGCATCTATGTTCAACAGAAATATTGGCCTGTAGTTCTCTTTTTCAGTGGTGTCTTTATCTGGTTTTGGTATCAGGGTAATGCTGGCCTCATAGAATAAATCGGAAAGCTTTCCTTCCTCTTCTAGTTTTTGGAATAGTTTGAGAAAAAGAAATATTAACTCTTCTTTAATTCACCTTTGAAGCTGTCTGGTCCTGGACTTCTGTTTGTTGGGAATTTTTTGATAACTAATTCAATTTCATTGCTTGAACCATATACTTCAAAAACCTTAAAACAGTAAATTTTATGTTAGGTATATTTTGCCACAGTAAAAAATAAATTGTATTTAAGGTACCAATGTGGAGACACTTGGCTGGCTCAGTTAGTGAAGCATGTGACTCTTGCTCTTGCAGTTGTAAGTTCAAGACCCACGTTGGGTGTAGAGATTCCTTAAAAATCAAAATTTTAAGGGGTGCCTGGTTGGCTCAGTTGAGCCTCCAACTCTTGGTTTTGTCTCAGGTCATAATCTCATGGCTTCTTGAGTTTGAGCCCCACGCCTGGCTCTGCGCTGGCCCTCCCCTGCTCACGCTGTCTCTGCCTCTCACAAAATAAATAAATAAACTTAATTTTTTTCAATAAAATATTTTTAGAAGCCTCAGTGTGATTTTCTCATTTTATCTATCATCTTCATTATTCTGTGAAAAAATTTTCATTTCATGTTTCTGTGTAGACCACTGTTAAAGCTGAGAGTTCTCTGAGCTTCTCAGTTATTCAGCCTATAGTCAGACACACATAATTGCTGTTGTTAAGGAGCTATTCAAGTCTACCCTAAACTCTGTAAAGACAAATTTCATTTCCAGAACTTATTATAACATCATGTAAAAAAATTTTAATGCCCATGGAATTCCACAAGGCACCTTACATGCATATTACATGTCATTCAGGGAAATCATTAGATGATTACCTTGCGTCGTCAGTGACTATCACATTTCAAGCTCTCCATTTTGTAGTCATATTCAAGTTCATCTAGTAGTTTAAAAGTTGTGTAAAGGCACTTACTGTTAATAGATTATTCATTTTTCTTAACTTTGAACTATAAGCATTCAGGGCATTAGCATAATTATAAAATTTTCTTGTATTATTCTCTGCCAGTTACTTTTGTTTGAAAAACACATCTTAAAAATAGTTTGTTTTTAACTTTAAGGTATGTATTTCCTTCATTTCAAAGAAATGAGCTATGTAATTTATCAAGGCAATTACTATTTACCCTCTCCTTGTCAATATTTAGCCTCATTTCAAAATTTTAGCGAACTATTTGTTTATATCTTTCTTTAATCTTAACTTTTCTCCTAGAGATCTTTCATTTTCTTTTCCTAGTTGAATGTTTGATATTGATGTTGGTTCAGTAGATACCAATTTGCTCTCTTTCTCAGCTGATCTTTCTCTTACATGTTACATAAAGACTACTTTTAAGTATATATATAATATGTCACAAATCCAGTAACATGTCGTACAGATGGTACAATATAGTGGTTTTGTTTCTTTTTTTATTAATAATTTATATATGTTTTAATTTACATTCAAGTTAGTTAGCATATGGTACAACAATGATTTCAGGAATGCCCCTTACCGTTTAGCCGCCCCCCCCACAACCCCGCCAGCAACCCTCTGTTTGTTCTCTATATTTAAAAGTCTTCTATGTTTTGTCCCTCTCCGTTCCTGTTTTTATATTATTTTTGCTTTCCTTCCCTTATGTTCATCTGTTTTATATCTTAAATTCTTCATATGAGTGAAATCATATGATATTTGTCTTTCTCTGACTAATTTTGCTTAGCATAATACCCTCCAGTTCCATCCACATAGTTGCAAATGGCAAGAGTTCATACTTTTTGATTGCCGAGTAATACTCCATTGTGTATGTGTATACCACATCTTCTCTATCCATTCATCCATCGATGGACATTTGGGCTCTTTTCGTACTCTGCTATGGTCGATGGTGCTACTATAAAAATTGGTGTGGGTGCATGTGTCCCTTCAAAACAGCACACTTGTATTATCCATTGGATAAATACCTAGTAGCCCGATTGCTGGGTTTTAGGGTAGTTCTATTTTTAATTTTTTGAGGAACCTCCATACTGTTTTCCAGAGTAGCTTCCACAAGTTTGCATTCCCAGGTTTTATTTCTGATGAGCAATTTATGAAGTATGATATTAATTATTCAATGCTTTAACAGTTAAAGTTTTTAATTGTGGATTTGTTTTTGGGGTTGCTGAGTTGTATTAGTCTTTTAGTTTTGTTCATTGTTTCTTTTTGCTGTGCAGAACCTTTTTATTTTGATACAGTCCCAGTAGTTTATTTTTGCTTTTGTTTCTCTTGCCCCAGGGGACCTATCTAGAAAAATGTTACTATGGCAGATGTCAGAGATATTACTGCCTGTGCTCTCTTCTAGGGATTTTGTGATTTCAGGCCTTACAGTTAGGTCTTAATCAATTTTGAGTTTACTTTTGTGTATAGTGAAGGATGCTATACTTTGTCAATGCTCTTTCTGCATCTATTGAAATGATATATTGTTCTTATCCTTTCTCTCATCGATGTCATGTATCATGTTGATAGACTTATGAATATTGAACAACCCTTGCAACCCAGGAATAAATCCTAGCTGATCATGGTGAATGATTTTTTTAAAGAACTTTCTTCTTTCTTTCTTTTTTTAAAAGTAATCTCTACACCCAACATGGGGCTCAAACCCACAACCCCACCATCAAGAGTTGTGTGATCCTCTGACTGAGTCAGCCATGTGCCCTGTGAATGATTATTTTAAGGTATTGTTGGATTTGATATCCTAGTATTTTGTTGAGGATTTTTGCATCTATATTCGTTGGAGATATTGGCCTGCAGTTCTCTGTATTTGTGGTCTTTTTATTTAGTTTTGGTATCAGGATAATGCTAGCCTCATAAAATGAATCTGAAAGTTTTCCTTCCTTTTCCATTTTTTGTAATAGCTTGAGAAGAATATGTATTAACTATTCTTTAAAGGCAATTCTTGGGGTGCCTGGGTGGCTCAGTCAGTTAAGCCTCTGACTTCGGCTCAGGTCAGATCTCACGTTCGTGGGTTCGAGCCCCACGTCAGGCTCTGTGCTGACAGCTAGCTCAGAGCCTGGAGTCTGCTTCCAGTTCTGTGTCTCCTTCTCTCTCTGCCCCTCCCCCTCTCATGCTCTGTCTCTCTCTGTATCAAAAATAAGTAAAAACATTAAAACAAAATAAAGGCAATCCTCTGGGGTGCCTGGGTGTCTCCATTGGTTAAGCGTCCAACTTAGGCTCAGGTCATGGTCTCACAGTTTATGAGTTCGAGCTCCACATGGGTTCTGTGCTGACAGCCCAGAGCCTGGAGCCTGCTTCAAATTCTGTATCTCCCTCTCTCTCTGCACCTCTCTCACTCACACTATCTCTCTGTCTCTCTCTCTCTCTCAAAAATAAACAAACATTAAAAATAATAATAAAATAAAGACAGTCCTCTTATTTATTCTTGGTACCCCCATGTCTCCACAATCCCTATACCCTGCTTCCTCATTCCTAGAAAAAACTGGAATTACCAAATTTAAACCAACTCTCTCTCTACTTTTCAAGTAAAATTTGGAAATCATAAATTTACCTCATATGTTATTGTTTCTCTCCATTATTAGGATTCTTGGTCCTTTCCAAAGCTAACCTCTCTCCCTATTAAAACTTCTCTGCCTTCTTTTATCTCTTCCTAGCTCTGCTGTACAAATATCTCCTTTATCTTTCTTCAGTTTTTCCCTCTCCACTGACTCCCCTTATTCTACAAAATGCTCAAGATTCCCATGAACTACTACTCTGGCCCATCTATTGCAACCCCAACAATCTGACTACTGGTACACTTCTCCTAAATGGACTTCCTACTTGCCACGTCTAAGGACCTTAGTGTACATCCTCCTCCACTCATCTGAGGCATCTGACCCCTTTCAATAAGGATCTCCGTCCTTGAATTTCTCCCCTTACTTAGTGTTATTTTTAATATGACATATCATTGACATAGCATAAAATAGACTATTTTTAAGTGAACGATTCAGTGGCATTTAGTATTTTCACAGTGTTGTTTAACTGCCACCTCTATTTAGTTCTAAAACATTTTCATGACCTAAAAGGAAACTCTGTACCCTTTAAGCAATTACTTCCTATTCCTCCGTTTTTCCCTCAACCCCTCAAAAAGTCCATTTTTCAATGATAGACGTTGTTTCCATCTTTTGACTTTGTCAGTAGTGCTACTATGAACATACGTCTATGTGTATTTGGAGCAATGTCACTAGGTTGTATGGTAATGCTATGTTTAACTTTTTAAGGAACCATCACACTGTTTTCCACAGTGGTCTGTACCACTTTACATTCTCACTAGCAAGACTCCTAATTTCTTCGTATCTTTGCCAACACTTGGTATTTTCCTTAATTTTTTAAAATTTTTAGCCATCTTTGTGGGTGTTGAGTGGTACCTCATTGTGGTTTTGAATTGCATTTTCCAAATAACTATGATGTTAAGCATCTGTTTGTATACCTATTAGCCGTTAGTATATCTTTTTTGGAGAAATGTCTATTCAATTTCTTTGACAAGTTTTAGTTGAGTTCTTTGTCTTTTTGTTGTTGAGTTGCAAAAGTACTTTTTATATAATATAGATACTAAACACTTATCAATGATATGATTTGTAGATATTTTTTCCCATTCTGTAGGCTGTCTCCTTTTGGGTTTTAAAACAGTACCCTCTGCTCTTTTCCTCTTAATGCTCTTTATGCAGTACATTAACTTTATGCAGTAGGATAATTTTGTTCTCCCAGTATATTGTTAGTCACTATTTTAGGTATTGGCAGTAACAAATACAAAAATTTACTATCTGACACTTCTGTCTTCTGTATGCCTCTTAATGCCTGAATATGATCATTTTCTATAGTTATGTTGCCTTCTCTGTGGAGGCTTCCCACCTTCATTTTGTTCCAGAAAATCCTATTTAACCTACAGGGCCCAATCTGAAAAATCAGTCCTCTGGGAACATTCTGTGATTTCACCAGGCAAAACCAATCACTCCTTCTTAGCTCTTACAGCACTTTATAAGTTTAGCATAGTATTATAACCCTTACATTGCTTTATAATTATTTGTTTATATATCTAGGACATGAGCTCTTAATGTGTTATCCTCATAGCTAATAAATTTTCCCCACGCTCCTAGTAAAAGTCTGGTCCATAGCAGTTATTCAACAAATATCGAATGAATTATCACGCCCTGGTTCTTAAAAATTTTTTGCTGTGAAAAATTGTAAATTTATACAACAATAAAGAGAATAGTGAACTGAATCACTAGTCTTCATTAACCAGCTTTGACTGTTACCAACACAGGTCTAGTCTTGTTTCATCTGAATCCCTTCAATTCCCTCTCCCTACAGGATTATTTTAAAGCAAACCTCAAAAATCATTTCATTCATAAATACTTTTCTGACATTTTCAAGGGAAAAATTGAGACATTAAATATAAAACTAATGTACCTGGGGTCAACCGAACAACCTTCAGTTAGTTGTTCCTCAGTTTTAAGAGAACACGACAAATCAAAAGAAATTGTCTGTAACCTCAGAGCTTAAACTATTCAACTTAGGAGAGTCTAGGCTTAAAACAATTCCAGAATAATCTCATGATTATGAAAAACTTAGTAAAACTTGTATGACAGACTGATATTCACTACACTGAACTTAAGGTATTGCAAGATCTAAATTATCAAAGAAGTAGCCAAGATAAAATATTTTACTTAAGCAAGAAATATGCTCTTTGTGGCAAAATTTTATTTTTTTTAAAAACCTTTTTATTGAATCTCATATCAACAGACAATAATGTGTCTTTGTATTTAGATATAAATGACATAGCTAGAACTGCTGGGTGTTTTTAAATTGCATCAAATAATGAAGTAATGTGATATAAGTATTGTTAAGAATATTGAAAGTTAATACTCTTTATTTCTTTTAATCTATCAAACATTTTTTGAGTTCTCTCTAGTTTTTACATACCCTATAGGTACTCTGAAACTTACGAAGGTCTTTTCTGGTACATCTTATATTCCCACTTTGCTACTGCCCTTGACCAAGCTGCTGTCGTCTCTGACACTGCCTTTAATGATCATTGCCTACCTCAGCTCCAAAGGTTAGAGTAATCCTTCTCAGACATGTCAGGTCACATCCCTCCTCTGCTCAAAACCTCTAATGCCTTCCCATCCCACTAAGACACAGCAGGCAATACTCACAGTGGGACTGGTATTGCTCAGTAGGGTGTATTTTGGAAATCTATGGCAAATATTTTTGGATATAACCATCTTGGAGTGGCATTTAGTATTTGGGGGCCTACGCTGCTAGTCTAGCCCACACATTCCCTCACTTGAAAGAATTTTCTTCAATCCTGTATGACATTTTTTTAAATCAATTTTTGATATATAATTTATAAATATAATTTTTGAGATACAGCAGTATAAAAACAAAAGACATTATTTGAAGTGTACAGTTAGAGGAGTTTCGATAAATAAATATTTGCAGGTGACCACCACAACAATCAGGGTATAAAACATTCCCATCACTGCAAAAAGCCCCCTCGGGTATCTTCCACATGATTTCTGGGTGTCCTTTGGACATTTCTGAAGGTGAAAAACCTGTTTATAATGGTCTGAGCCTGCAACCTGACTCCATGTATGTATAAGTACAAAATATTTTTTGCATAGTTTTAGTGTACACTTGCTTTTCCAGAAATGCAGCTATCATGTGAATTGAGGGAGGATGATACTCTGTTCAGAATTTTACCAGAGGTTTGCCATTTTGGAAAGATCGCGTCAGAAACTGCATCAGCGCCAACAGTTGTGGCATTTGAGTTTCCCAAGAATACACTCCTCTGTCAGTCTGCATTTATATCTGTCACATTTTTAGTGATTCAACATAAAGGTGACATATTTCATCATGTATTTTATAGTGTTTATGTGGGAACATTTACATATTGAAATACATATGATTTTATTATAAATTAACTGCTTCTCATTTGTATTATAGGTTCTTTCATTTATCTCTCATTTATATTGGTTCCTGTGAAGGTAGGTGTTTAGGGAGGTTGTATCATCCGTGAGGTCAGTTTCAGGAGAGTAAAAGGTAAAGAATGTTTGTTCTTGAAAGAGAGCGTTGGGCCGTGTATTCTGGTCCTTCCCTTTCCCTCCCCTGGATTCCCGCCATCACATGTCATCACTGTTCTCTGTGCCCCTTGCTGCAGCCACACTGGCCACTGGTGTCCCTGCTCTTCTGTGAAAGCCCCTAGGCACATGGCCACCTCCAAGCCTCTCTCTGCATTTGCTGCTTCTTTCCTTTGCTGGAATGTTCTTCTCCCAGAATCCACATGACTCATTCCCTCCCTTACATTTAGCTCTTTGCTTAAATGCCACCTTCTCAGGGAGACTGTCTCTGACCGTTCCATTTAAAATTGTACTTCTACCCTCCAGTATGCCTCATGTTTCTTCCCTGCTTTATTTCTCTTATAGAACATACTAGTCTCTGGACAGACTTTATATTTTACTTATTTTTTTGTCTCCCCCCTCTCCCACCACCACACTAAAATATAAACTTCATTAGGACCAGCTGCAAAATGTAGGTTGGTTCTAGTGAAAAAAAAGTATTCAGTTCCCCAGGAAAGTGGCATTTGTTTTTATACATTACATGGTCAGTGTTGGGCTCCCTTCTTATTCTGCAGCCTGGTGTATTGTACTAGCCTCCTCATCCCTTATTCCTGTTTTCTAAAGGCAGCAGTATTCCTGGAGTTTAGAATGGTACCCAGCACATAGTAGGTCCTCAATAAATATTTCCTGAATGAATGAAAAGTTACTTAGAACTCTAAGAGAAGTATTTTTGTGTGATTTTATTTGAAAGCTTGAGGATTTAAATATTTTTACTTCTATATTAATATGCCTTTATAGAGAGCCATACAAAGTATATTACCTGGAGAACTGCCATTTACACTCCCTTATGCTGTAAAAGTTGGTTGATGCATAATTGGTTCTTTAGAGGTCCTATTGTATTATTTTCCTCATTAAGAGGATTGACAGCTATAACCTGGTGTTATTTATAAGCTATACCCATAGGCACATTGAAGTGTGTCCTACCTATGGTGTAATTAACCTGAGTCATAAATTACTTATCAATCATTTGCCCTCAGGTGTCAGAAGCAATATATGGTGTCTTAAGAAGAAAACTGGGCAAACATTGTTAATACAAATATACCTCGTTGATTTGGGCCCCTACTGTTTCAGAAATTGATTTGCTTGAACTGAGCTAACATTTTTTAACCCTTGCCTAACCCCTGGACAAAAGTAAATCCGTGGTTTAAGGACAGTTATAGGAAAATGATCAATTTATTTAAGAGAACAGCCTTACTTGTCAGTAATCATTTGAAGTAGTCATTCATTTAGCCAGTATTTATTAAGCAACTCCACATTACAGTTACTGGACCAAGCATAGGTCTGGAAATAAAGGACAAATAAGGTAGGGTCTCAGCCTTTAAGGAACTTACATTTAATAGATGAGAACACACGCAGGTAAACAAAGAGGTACAATAGCAGTCTGATGAAGGACAGGAGGCAATAGAGGCCGGAGTGCAATGGTCACCTCTAACTGCAGTACTGAGAATGAGGCAGAAATGTCTTCAGAATGAAGATAACAATTGAACTGACTCTCTGGAGTTAAAAATGCGGTTGTGTGGACTGAATGGATGAGATGAAGCTATTCTAGGCACAAACAGCAGCATGATCCAGAGGTTTGCAACAATCCACCTGGTTAGCAGAATTGTCTGGCAGGTTTAGAGCATACCTACTACTGAGGGAGTAAAGTGAAGTAAGGCTGGAGTGGTGGGTGGAGGTCAAGGCATGGATGGCCTGGTACCATGGACTAAGGGAATTTGAACTTTATCTTGTAGGCAGAGGAGAGCCAGCGAAGTCCTTTCAGCAGGATAATAACATCAGTTTATTTCACTGATGTGTCAGCAGTGGATTAGACAGGTGGAGTAGGGGTGGATAAACTGTTATGGTAGTCCAGATGAGCAGTGATTGAGATCCTCAAGTAGGAATGTAGTAATCAAGATGAAGGGGAGGGAGACAGATTTGAGAAATGCTGGAATCAGTAGGACTTGATGATTGATTGTAGAGGTATAGGGAGAGGAAGGATTTAGGACAAGAGTTACAATCTCAGATGCCTTGAGCTCCAGACAGATGATACAGATGAATAAAAGAAGCTTCAGCATCCATTGTGGTTGTTAAAATTACTGCATGACCAAGAAAAAAATTTACTGCGTGACCTAAGAGCTTATCTGAATCTAATTGGGACATCTGTTATTCAGGACTGGCTGATTGTTCCATGTAGATAAGGCCCGATGTTGCCTCATCTTCTGATTTTTAACAAGAAGCTAAATCTGAAATATTGGCTTACAGTTTTTTAAAGTTCTGTCTGAGCCAAACAAAAGCAGCTTCAACACATATGCAGATAGGTTGCAGCCTCTCTTCCAGAGTGGGTCCTGTAGAAAAGTATGGCACCATTCAGTAAGCTAGGAAAGGGAGGAGGAAAAGCAGGCTGGGAGGTGATGTGGGGAAGACATTAAGTGTAATGAGGATTACATTTTAACATGTTGAGTTTGAGGTGCCTCAACTGACTGCAGGTCTGAAACATAGAAGCCAGAACTGGAAAATAAAGACCTGGGAGTTGTCAGTAAATAGAAGGTGGGTGAAACTCCTGAGGAAGTGGATTTGCTTATGGAAAACAGCATATAAATGAGGTGAAAGGAAAGCCAAGAATAGAATCTTAGAGAATACTGTCATTTAAGAGGCAGGTGAAGAAAGGCAGCTAGCAAAACACAAGAAGAAATTATCACAGAAGTGGGAAAAGAACTGGAGATCAATTATGTCCTTCAAGACCAGAGAGTTGAATGTATTTTAAAAGTGTCAAATTTCTTGAAGTATTCAAATAAGATAGAGTGTGTGTGGGGGGGGGAGGGATTATAGTTGATGAGTGAGGATTAAATCTTGACCAGTTGCTGAGGATGATAGACATAACAGGCAGAATTGTATTGACTATTTTTGAGAATACAGAGCCAACTGAGCTCCCTTTGGTCCTGTTTTGATTTTAGCAAACTTTAGTCTTTGCTCTTCTATCCAGTAGAATATTACGGAGAAGTTATTCAGGTGTTTCTGAAGAAAACTGTCATAGGCCGTTAGCAGGAATAATTAGCCAGCTTCCTAGATGGTGAGCTCCTGATGAAATCATACACGTCTGAAAGAGCAGGAAGGCGTGGGATTTGCATAGGTCTCCACCCTAGTTACATAATAGAATCATCTGAGGGGCTCTTTAAAATACTGTTGCCCTGGCTCTACTCCAGACCCATTAAATCAGGAGCTCTGTGAACAGGTATATTCGTAAAACTTCCCAGTTGATTATACAGTTGATTTGTAAATTTGAGAATTAGTGGCCTCATGCAACTGAAGTCACCTTGAACTGCTTGGGGAAAAAAAATACAAAAGGAGAGCTATTCCCGTATTTACAATAAAGGCAATTGCCATTATTCTTCATAAATTGTAGAAGAAAAATATATTTCGTTACCTTGTGTAACAGTTTAAAATCAGTTTTGTGCCCTCAATCCCAACAGGTTGACAGAAGACTTGAGAGCAATCCTTTAAGACTCTCCTCATGCCCCAATTATTCTAGGCCCTGATGTCTTACACACGGCCAAGTTGTCAGGTATTGGCATCTTGATCGGGTAATGAAGCAGGGCAGCTTGTGCTGACCCATTCATCACCCCGGTTTATGCGGTGGCCAGCATCCAGTGATTCTTACCTTGCCCCTTATGCCCCCTGACCCACCATATCAGGGTTGGTCTATGTGATAAATAGAATTCAGGGTAATGATAGCCTGTGACTTGTGAGATTAGGTCAAAGAAGAGGCATGTCCACCTCTGACTTTCCCTCTTGGATGTCTCATTCTGGGTGAAGCTGGCCACCATGCCCCAAGGACACTCAGGCAGCCCTGGGCGAGGTCCACATGGTGAAGAGCAGGCAGCCTGGCAGTAGCCAGTACCAACTCGCTGGCCATGTAATTGAGCCATTTTGGAAGTAGATTCTCTAGCTTTAGTCAAGTCTTTAGATGACTGCAGCCATGGCTGATATTTTGACTACAACTTCATGAGAGACCCTGACCAAGAAGCACCCAGCTAAACCATTCCTGAATTCCCTACCTGCAGAAACTGTTAAGACAAATGTTTGTTGTTCTTTTAACCCACTAAGTCTTGGAGAGGTAATTTGCTATACAACACCACTTACCTAATACAGCATGGCTCATTCAGGTAGAAACTTTCCATGACATCCCAGGAGCACAGGAATTCTCCTGCTTTTTCAGGAGGCACTTGGAGTATGGAAATTATTGTGGGGTTGTCTATGGCCCTGTTTACCCCAACACACCATATAATTATTCTTTCACTGGGATTGTACCTTCCTAGTTTCTCTTCTCCGGAAGCAAGGCTTAAGTTCCCCCTTTTCCTTGAAACACAGACCTATTTGCAGACCCCCCCCTCCCCTATCCTTCATTCACAGCTAGGGATATTTTGTTTCTGTTTTCAAGAAATCCTTACCCACCTTTATGGCCATAATATTTTGTTCTTCTCTCATCTCATCATTTCTAGAACTTTTGGAAATCAAAGTCAAGACACTTGCTGGCTTATCTGTTTTCTACCATGTTACAGTTCCTTCCCTGAGACAGTGAACACATAGCTATCTCTTTAAATTTGGGGCTGTGAAGGGAAGAGGAAAATGGAGAGAAGAAAAACCGTAAAAGTATCTCAAAATATATACTGCTACAGTTATCAATATGTGTTGAGTGCTTATATGCACCAGACACTATACTGAATGCTTTAGATATTTTATCTCATTGAATCTTTACAGTAAGCTATGAAGGAAATACTATTAATTATACTCATTTTACAAACAGGAATCTCACGTTTAGAGTTCAGGCTTTTGACCATTACGAGGCAGTGTTTTGGTGAGGAGGGGTGAGGGTGGACTTAAGAATGCTCCCCTTTGGCGTCATTGGTTCACATAAGCGAGTATGCCAATCGTAGCTAATATTTACCTGTTTATTAAAACATTTCTGATAGGCAGACCTACTCTGTGCACTTGAAAATTTTAAGACTGCACTTCTAAAATACTAAATCAGGCAAATTTCATTTAGTTAAGCAGCCACATATTTGAGAATAATTGAAAAGCACAGTGAGTGCTTGTAGACGGATAAGAAAGAGGTTTGTTATTCCACACTAACAAATTACACGGATTGGAGCTCCCACCTCACAGGTGGAATCTTGTCTACAGATATTCTTTGGTGTATGTTTTTTTTTTTTATTTGGGGGGGATTGTTTATTAATTTGAATGCCTTTGAGCAGATCCAGCCTCCAGTTTCCTGTCTCCTTGGGCCCACCCCTTCATATTATATTTGACCCAACTAATCACATGGTAAGGTTTCCTATCTATCCCTGCAGACATTTGAGTTTATTTCTCTTGCTACAGCAAGGGGGAGTTACCAGAGAATATTTTAAGGCAGAGATAACATGAATGCATTTCCACCATTTTGGTCTCTCTTTATTGTGGAGGATGAATGGTGAGGCCACATGGTCAGGGGTGACATGCATGAGATTAAGAGACTCAGGGAGCCTGGGGAGAGGGAAGAGTCATGATTCCCAGGTTCCCACTAGATGAAGCATGGTGCCATTTATCCCAAATGGAGAAAACAGCCTTACCCTATACATTATGTAAAGTCATATAACTCCTTAGGAAGTGTTCTGGCGCACTTGGGAAGAGTCCACATAATGAACATTAGGAATACCTAGATTAAATTTACCAGGAAACTTTTCAGAAGTATATTAAAGTGCCTATAAATCTTGGGGCATATTTATGCCACCAATCAGGACACATGTAGGACATGTTGGAATGTTCCAGTTGTAACAATGAGACACAATGATTAAAATGGGAACTGTTCTGGGGCTCCTGGGTGGCTTAGTTGGTTAAGTGTCTGACTTCAGCTCAGGTCATGATCTTACAGTTTGTGAGTTTGAGCCCCGCATCAGGCTCTGATTCAGATTCTTTGTCTCCCTGTCTTTCTGCCCTTCCTTTGTTCATACTCTGTCTCTCTCTGTCTCTCTTTCTGAAACATAAACATTAAAAAATTATCATAAATAAATAATATGGGAACTGTTCTGAAAAAGTCTGGAATCTGTAGTCACTGTATATAAAAATTACTTTGTTGTCACATATGGGCTTCCTCCAATCAAAGTTCTCAGTGAATGAAAATAATGACCACCATTTGAATGTGCATGTTTAAATGAGCATGTCTGAAGTACAGCTCGTCAGTCTGCAGCTACAGTTGTCTCCTCCCCCATTTGTGGTTTCAGTTACCCAAGGCAGACTACACTCCAGAAGCATATGATCCTGTTGTCAGCAGGTCAGTAGTGACCTAATACTACATCACGATGCCTGTATCACTCACCTCACTTCACCTCATCCTGTAGGCATTTTATCATCTCATATCATCACAAGATGAAGGGCATGCGCAAGACGAGAAGATATTTTGAGAGGGAGAGAGAGACCACATTCACATAACTTTTATTACAGTATGTTGTTATAATTACTCTACTTTATTATTGTTCTTGCCTATCTTACTGTGCCTAATTTACAGATTAAATTTTATCATAGTTATGTATGTATAGGAAAATAGCATATATAAAATATAGTATTTATTAATAACATGTTACATATATATGTGTATATATACGTGTATATATGTGTATGTATATAAGGTTCAGTACTACCTGCAGTTTCAGGCATTCATTAAGGGCCTTATCTGCAGCCTGTAAGGAAGAACTACTATATTTCCTTCTTCTCACATCAAATAACTTAAAACTCCTTTCTACCGTACTTTTCCCCAGAGCTATAAATGGGTAGCCAGCCCCCTCAGCTGACCTGACTTTCCTTTCTTTTTCTCCAGCTCACATTCACTGGAAATGTTAATGAGAATTATAATATCTAAAAGACGAGAAGCAGGAGTGACGAGAGGAAGTGACATGGGTAAATCTTCAAACTGGATACTCAGGTACTGAGGAACCTTAAATCCACAGAGATCTCTTCCATAATCTATAAAGTAGGTAGATGTAAGGAGGAAAACCACAGTGCAGCAATGTATCCCTGTTATTCCATACATAATAGTATAATTTTATAACTTTTGTTAAACCTCATTTACATTAGAAGTAACTATGTCACAAACTTTCTCAAAACTTTAGAAACACAATAAACCCACCAGAATTTAACAGACGCAATAAGACACATTTATGGAAAAATAATAACATAAGATACTATATGGTGTCAAACAGTTCTAACGATAAGTACACACTTTACAAATAACATGACATAGTCCAAATGATAAGGAAGGAATATATTTTTTTAATGAAAGGGGCTCAAACAGGATTTGTCAATAACAGGGACTTAGGTTATTTACAGTGAATAATGTGCTAATCCTCAGGAATGTTTTACTAGTCAGTAGAATACTATGCTCATGATATTCAAGTAATGACAATGAAAGGTAGTCTAAATTAAATAATTAAATTAAATACTATATTACAAAATTCTATTTTAATTTTTTTAGACATAATTTATTGTCAAGCTGGCTAACACACAGTGTATATAGTGTGCTCTTGGTTTTGGGGGTAGATTCCTGTGATTCATCACTTACATAAAATATTTTAATGTTTTTAAATGCTTATTCATTTTTTGAAAAATAGAGTCAGAGCATGAGAAGGGGAGGGTCAGAGAGAAAGGGAGACACAGAATCCAGAGCAGGCTCCAGGCTCTGAGCTGTCAGCACAAAGCCCAACACGGGGTTCAAACCCACAAACTGTGAGATCATGACCTGAACCGAAGTTGGATACTTAACCAACTGAGCCACCCAACATCCCTGTATTACCAAATTCAAAATCAAAAAGTAAGCAGTTCATAAGAAAGTCAAATATTGCTCACATTAAAGTCTTTTTATCAATTATGGTAATAGATTTTAAAGATATAAAACAAATTATTGTTTTTAGCATTACAGCTTTTACAATAACTTATATTTTTTCTTATTCCAAAAGTTATACATGTGCATGCAGAAAACTTATGTGAAAATAAGCAAAAAGTAGTAATGAGTTCTGGTATTATGAAGTAAATAATTTGACTAGCAATGGTAGGCTAGGTTATTTGCACCAATCTTCCTGGTAAAAGTCACTAAAAATGCTAGAAAAAATATAAAGAAATAGTCCAAAAGCATTGAAGTGATGGGAAAACTGGAACTCAAGTCATTGAGCACAGAAGCTGTTTGCTAAAAACACTTGCTGATCTCTAGCAAATTTCAGCTTTCATTTTGATAGCCTTACGGGGCCAAGGGCACAGAAATCAAAGTTGTTGGCCCAGACAGCAAAGAGTCAGTAGGCAATATGGACTCACACAGTTAGTTGAAACTCAAAAAGAATACACCTTTGTAGTAAAGGTAAATTTTAGATACACAGTATTTTGGGAGATTTCTATCATAGTATTTCAACTTGCAACAGTACAGATTTCTAGTGTTCTTCCATTTGTACAAATTATAATCTTCCATATATACAAAAGTAATTAGCTCTGGCAATCAAGTCACTTCTGACATGTCAATTTCTACAACTTAAGGAAGTGAAAACAACCTGAAACACTGAAAAGAGAACTAATCATTATATCCCTGTATCTGTTGGGAATAAAACTTTAGGTGTGAGTAAAAGACCCCAAATGCCAATGGCTTAAACAAGACAGTCTTTTGTTTCTTTCTCATATAAAAGTGGTCCAGGGCTGTTGTGACTTTGTTCCCAAGGTCACTTCATATTCCAACTGGGCTACTCACAGCCATCACAACCACATTCCAGTTTGAAGAAGGAAGAAAGAATCAGGGACAAAGGATATATGCCAGCTGTCTTTTAGAGAAGATTTCAGTCCCACACTCTGCTCACCTCTAAGAAAGAAAAAAGTGGCCCCCTGACATCTAGAGCTGCTCTGGCACTCTCGGTGGGGCCTTGGTATTCTGTTAATAAGCACATGGCAGTTTTAAAGAACACCAACATCCGATGGGCCATAGAAACAAAACTATTCCATAGTTATGCTTGAACACAGACAAAAATAATGAACATTGTCTAAACTGCAAAATGACCAAACATCTCCTTATTCTGCCTAATATGAACGACTGCTGCTTTGTTACTAATTACAGCTTGGTTGTGTTTCATTCCTCCTGATAATATTTTAAGATACCTAATTATAGAATTGTCCTTGTGTCCTGACAGCATGCAATCCAGAGGAAAGCCCTGCTTTCTTTATCCTTCCCTAAAATGGCCTCATAAAAGCCAAAGTATGTACTAAAGTCTTTCTACTAAAGTCTACTCACCTTACTGAGTGAGACACCCATGGTTCCCAATGGTGTGTGTTCTCCCTCATCGCAACAAGCAATAGACCCAACTTATTCAAGTACTGGCTTATTCCTACAGTCTTTGGATGAAGGTCTTGGGCAGTTGTCATTGGCAATAAACTAGTTATAGGACCACACTCAGTTGTGGAAGTTGCTGAGAAATGTAGTCTTTTCTTTGGGCCACCATGTGGCTCCGTATAAACTGGGGTTTCTATTGTCATAGAAAGGAGAGAGAATATATATAGGGACCAGTTAACAGTCTTTTCCACAGACTCTAAATTAAGAAAGCCTAAAGGCTTTTCTGATGTTCAAAAGACTGTCCAAAATAAATGTGTGCTAAGAAGCAAGAAGATGCCTTCAAAAAATAAGCCATGTAATTGGCATGAGTCAAAGAAGCCAAGTTGTAGTCTCAGTCCCTTTGAAAAAAAGGGAAAGATGTCTCAGGTGAGAAAAGCAGACTCCACAAAGGAGAGCAAGCCAAATACAAAACAGAAATCAGCCAGACCAAAACCAAATTTAAAGAGCACACTGCAGAATAAGACATCCTTTGTAAGCTCTGTTCTAAATGGAGAAAAACAAAGTAATAAATAATTGTGACTATTGATGATATATAAGTGTTGGTTACTGCTAACTCCAATGTACTATGAAAGCAAAAATGGAAGAAGAAATTGGTTCTGTCTGGGATATAGGAGAAATCTCAGTGCCAGCCCCACAGAGAAGGTAATATTTTAGCTGCACTATGAAGAATGGGAAGGAGTCTGCTAACAGCACAAGTTTTAGGGCAACAATAATAAATGAAAGGATTTTTTGCATTGGATATAATGAAGGTCATCATTTGTGGGGGGAGGAACTTGTTGCTAATGTGATGATAAAATCAGTGATGAATTCAATTGGTGTTGGTGTTGTCATGATTTTCCTGTTGATGGGGCACCTGGTTGCCTTAGTCAGAAGAGCATGTGACTCGTGATGTCGGGATCATGAGTTCAAGCCCCCCGTTGGGCATAGAGCTTATGTTAAAAAAATAAATAAAATAATCATAAAAAAAGATTTTTCCTGTTTAGAAGTTACTTTTGACATCCTTTGGCTAGTTATTTGTATTTCCATTTGCTACAGGTAAGCATATTAGATTTTTTTTTTTGGGGGGGTTAGGAAGCAAAGCGAATATTCCTGGGTTCATTGCTTAAACAAACCAAAAGTCATTGTAATAAAGTTAGCTTCATAGATGTTTTTTCAAAGATCCTTGTTAAAGTTTCTTCAAGGAAAGGATCCCATGGCCTAATGAAGGTATTCTTCACCTTTTTGTTTCTTGCGGGCCAAAATAAGGCAGGGGCAATGACAAAGTAGGAAGGGAACATTGCCTCTTCCACAGTATT
Organism: Suricata suricatta; assembly: GCF_006229205.1. Lineage (NCBI taxonomy): Eukaryota > Metazoa > Chordata > Mammalia > Carnivora > Herpestidae > Suricata > Suricata suricatta. The sequence goes on along the minus strand of NC_043701.1, from coordinate 65,328,065 downwards.
GTTCCACCATTAAATACAGTATTAAATGGTTGATGTCTGTAGCTTTGTGAATAATAATAGTAGCTGACATTGTTTGATCCTTTGTATACTAATTCATCTGAGCCTCCAAAGAACACTATGAATTAGTTACCTTTTATTTTAATTTTACAGATTCTTAAAGTTACACAGCATATAATTGACAGAGTTGGCATTTAAACACAGGCATTTAAATTTTAGAATCTAAACTCTTAACCACAAGTCTATGATGCCTCCAATTATAACATAATAAATGATATACTGGTATATTATTTAAAAGTAAGCAAAGGGTTGAGTAAGTATGGTATTTGGGCACAGTAAAAGGAAATAAGTCAAATGTTTTGAGCAACTGTGATATGCTTGGCACTGTACTGTGTGCTTTACATATAGTATCTAATTTTTTTTGTAGTATCTTATTTAACCCTCACACACTTACTATGAAATAGATACTATTTTTTTATTTTTCATTTTATAGATGGGAAAACTGAGGTTCAAAGAACTTTTTTTTAAATGTTTATTCTTGAGAGAGAGAGAGAGACAGAGACAGAGTGCAAGAAGGGGAGGGGCAGCGGGAGACAGATCCACACAGTCTGAAGCAGGCTCCAGGCTCTGAGCTGTCAGCACAGAGCCCGACACCAGACTGGAACTCATGAACCTCAACATCATGACCTGAGCTGAAATCCAACACTTAACAGACTGAGCCACCCAGGCGCCTCTCAAAGAACTTAAATAACTTATACAAAGTAAGTTCAGGTCTATCTGAAAGTAAAGTTCATACTCTTAATTACCATGAACTGGATGATGGCTACCCAGTCACCTCCATAATTAACTTTTTTGTTTTAGGCGACAGAATTCTTCTTTATTAGTGCTTGTTAACCCCCTTGGATTATGTCAGTAGTCATTCACTTCAGTTAACAAAATAGCGAAAGTAAAATAGACTATTTTGAAATAACTTAAACATGGAGCGCTGGGTGACTCAGTCAGTTGAGTGTCCAACACTTGATTTCGGCTCATTAGATCAAGTCCATGTCAGGCTCTGCACTGAACATGGAGTCTGCTTAGGATTCTATCTCTCCCCCTGCCCTTCTCTCCCACTTGCCCACACACTCTCTCTCTCTCTAAAATAAAATTTTAAAATTTTAAATAAAATAACATAAAATGTATAAGAAATGACAAATTTTTTGTAGTTTTGTTCTTTTCCCTTATCTTTATTATTTTTTAATTTAAATCCAAGTCAGGTAACATATAGTGTAATAATGGAATAAGGAGTAGAATTTAGTGACTCATCACTGACATAGAACACCCAGTGCTCATCCCAACATGTACCCTCCTTAATCCCCATAATCCGTTTAACCCATCCCCCACCCAACACACTGCCAGCAACCCTCAGTTTGTTCTCTGTATTTAAGAGTCTCTTATGGTTTGCCTCCCTGTCTGTTTTTTTTATCTTATTTTTCTTCCCCTTTTCCTATGTTCATCTGTTTTATTTCTTAATTTCCACATATGAGTGAAATCTTATGATATTTGTCTTTCTCTAGTTCTCCCTTAACTTCCCCTCCAGTTCTGTTCTGATTGGATTTTTGCAGATACCTTTCAGTCTGTTTTCAAAAATACATTTATAAGTGTTATACATAGATGTGCATTTATGTGTATTCATATACATATGTGTACAGACACGTACATATGCACACATCTCTGTGTGTGTAAATATACACAGTTTAAAATGTTTTCAACATATATAAGTCTGCATATTTTTATTTTTATTTTAATGTTTTATTTATTTTTGACACAGAGAGAGACAGAGCATGAGAGGGGGAGGGGCAGAGAGAGAAGGAGACACAGAACTGGAAGCAGGCTCCAGGCTCTGAGCTGGCTGTCAGCACAGAGCCTGACGCGGGGCTCGAACCCATGAACGTGAGATCTGACCTGAGCTGAAGTTGGAGGCTTAACCGACTGAGCCACCCAGGCGCCCCGTCTGCATCTTTTAAAAAAAAATTTAAAATACTAAAAATCATTCAACATGCTTATAATGCTATTTCTTAATTTATTAGTTTAAGACTTTGTATTAGTTATCTATTACTGTGTGAAAAATTACCCAAAAATTAATGGCTTAAGACAACACACATTTGTTGTTTCATGGTTTCTATGAGTAAGTACTTTGAGAGTGGCATAACTGGGTGATTCTGGTTCAAGGTCTTGTGAGGTTGCAAATAAGCACACAGCCCGGTCTGTGGGGTTGTTGGGTGGGGGCCCTCAAGATGGCTCATGATCTGAGATATTGGTTCCCTGGCTTCCATCTTCTTTAGAAATTTGTTAAAATGTCTTGCTGCTGCTTCTCATAGTCTACTGTCTTTGTCATTAGGGTTTCATATGCTGTTTTATTCCTTTCCTATCATTTAAATGAGATTTTGTATAATCAGTACATCATCTTTAACTGGAAGATCACCTCATACCATTTAAAGGCTGCAAAGGATTTCACAGTATGGTGTACCTTAACTTGTTTAACCATACTCTTATGGAAAGACAATTAGGGCTTTTCTCTTTTCATTTAGGTCATCCTTCTTTATAGATCTTTGAATATATGTAAGTGTTTCTATAGGATAAATTTCAATAATTTGTTATCTATCCTAAAGGATGTGTGTATTTTTTTTAAAGGTACCACTAAGGGGTGCCCAGCTGAGTCAATCGGTAGAGCATGTGACTCTTGATCTCAGGGTCATGCATTCAAGCTCCATATTGGATATGGAGCCTACTTAAAAAAATGTTTAGGGGGGTGGCTGAGTGGCTCAGTTTGTTAAGCTTTGACTCAGGTCATTAGCATAACTTCGACTCGGGTCATGATCTCATGGCTCCTGAGTTCAAGCCCCACATTGGGCTCTCTGCTGTCAGCACAGAGCCTGCTTCAGATCTTTTTGTCTCCCTCTCTCTCTGCTCTTCTCTCTCAATCTCTCTCTCTCTCAAAAATAAACATTTTTTAAAAAGTTTTTAAAATTAAAGGTACCACAAAATTGCTTTTCACAAAGCTATACCAATTTACCCTGAAATTCACTTTTGGTCATAGTTTATACATAAACATTTGAACATTTCAGGACTAAGGAAGAATTCCTCTGTGTTATATCCTGTTCATGAAAGAGTGGGAGGAAAAGAATATATAAGGTGTTTCCACATTTCCACAGCATAATGACAATTCCATCTTTAGCCTATAAACAGGAAGTAGAACCAGGATAAAAACATGACTTCCCCCATTTTCAATGAGAAAAGCAGAACAAACACCCTCCCCCCTGCAGTGTCCCCCTCTCCACTCCCCATCCCCCCAACACAAAGAATCAAGCAACTAAATAAACAGACTGCTGCCTGTAGATAGACACATTCACAAGTAAAATTAAGATTGACATTTTAACCAAATGAAAGCCAACCCCAAACCAAAATGGAATCCCTGATGCAAGGACATATGCCACCGAGACCACCTCCGTATGTACAATAACTGCCCAAGTAGCTGTGTGTCATATGAGCTTTGTAAACGGAACAATAGGTCACATTTACAAAGAGGGTTCAGTTCTTAAATGAACTTTATGGCAAATCGGTCTCAATGTATTTTTTCATTTTGGAAACATCTGTTTTCTCATCTGAATTCTGAATATGATCCCATAATTAGAGTAATTGAAGCCTTTATTTTGAAATTAGCCTATTTTCTTTAAACAACATTTTGAGAAGCTGATGCTTGCTCACTGACAACAGTTGTTAGACATATCTCTCCTGTCCTGTTTAGGACCCATCTATAGTACCTGGCACAGTCAAGGGCTTCAGGAAAATCCACTTATGACAAAGGCAAGACTTTCCCCTTAGTTTCTGAAGCACTGTCCTTATTTCCATGTCTGTTGCCTTTGTACGTTTCTAAGCAGGAATTTTCCTATCTCTGGTGGTACTGGAAGAGAGTTGGAGTGGGCTTTCTGAAAAGTCAGACTGTCTCTAGGTGCCACTATTCTTATAATATTGTAAGATTGTAAGCTCTTAGAAGGTAGGGAATCTTCTGCCTTGTTCCATGATTCTCCATTAGCGGCTCATTTTCTCTATGGACACTCAGAAATATGATCTGGGTAAAACAAAACGGGTATTTATTATGAACTTTTATGCCACGTGAAGATAAATTAGTTTTACAAGGTTATCTCAGTATCTCAGTAGCTTGCTCACATTACATGTAGGTTGTGGTTCTATTCAGCCTTCTGGTAGGCTTCACATGTCTCATTTAGGACCTAGGCTGAAGGAACACACCCTTTGCAAGACATTCCCTTCTTATGGTAGGGGCCAGAAGAGGGAGATGGCAGGTGGAAGTGACTCATAGAAACACAATGTCTTTTAAAGCTCCTGCTCAGATATTATTTGTATCATATCTGCTCATATTCCATTGGCCAGACCCATCACCTGTGACTGGAGATACATAATCCTCTTTCAGGAAGCGTATACCCACAGTCCACTGTAGAAGGTGACTATATTTTTTAGGATGTGGGTGTGATGAGGAGATGAGAAGAAAGTGCTGTAATTGAGATCTTTTTCTTCTGATAGGAAAGGAAAAGTGTCTAGAAATTATTAGGCCTGTGTGCAAAAGAATGGAGGGCTTACTTGAATTCACATCTTGGAAGAATGAGCCAGATTACAGTGGAGTGAGTCTACAATCAGATCTCATGCTGGATTGCTAATGGCATGGGTTTCTTTTGGAGGGCATGATAAAAATGCTCTAAAATTAGTGATGTGTCATTCATCATCAGGGAAATACAAATCAAAACCACACTGAGATACCACCTCATGCCAGTCAGAGTGGCTAAAATGAACAAATCAAGGCACTATAGATGCTGGCGAGGCTGTGGAGAAATGGGCATCCTCCTACACTGTTTGTGGAAATGTAAACTGGTGCAGCCACTCTGGAAAACAGTGTGGAGGTTCCTCAAAAAACTATCAGTACAACTCCTTTATGACCCAGCAATAGCTAGGGATTTACCCAAGGGATACAGAAGTGCTGATGCATAGGAGCACATGTACCCCAATGTTCATAGCAGCACTGTCAACAATAGCCAAATCATGGAAAGAGCCTAAATGTCCATCACCTGATGAGTGGATCAAGAAGATGTGGTATATATATATATACAATGGAGTATTACATGGCAATGAGAAAGAATGAAAGATGGCCATTTGTAGGAACGTGGATGGACCTCGAGGGTGTCATGCTAAGCAAAATAAGTCAGGCGGAGAAGGACAGAAACCATATGTTTGCACTCATAGTTTCTAACAGGAGAATAGGAGAAACCTAATGGAGGACCATGGGGAGAGTTGGGGAGAGAGAGGGACGCAAAACCTGAGAGACTATTGAAT